>NC_080713.1:2226198-2371198 GCF_019097595.1 Hemibagrus wyckioides | reverse complement strand
CTGACCCCTTTCTATCAGAACCAGCATTAACTTCTTCAGCAGTTTGATCAACAGTAGCTCGTCTGTTGGATCAGATCACACGGTCCAGCCTTCTCTCCCCACGTGCATCAATGAGTCTTGACCGCCCATGACCCTGTCACCGGTTCACCACTGTTCCTTCCTTAGACCACTTTTGATAGATACTGACCACTGCAGACCGGGAACACCCCACAAGAGCTGCAGTTTTGGAGATGCTCTGATCCAGTGGTCTAGCCATCACAATTTGGCCCTTTAGGTCAAACTTGCTTAAATCCTTACGCTTGTCCATTTTTCCTGCTTCTAACATCAACGTTGAGGACAAAATGTTCACTTGCTGCCTAATATATCCCACCCACTAACAGGTGCCATGATGAGGAGATACTCAGAGTTATTCACGTCACCTCTCAGTGGTCATAATGTTATGCCTGATCAGTATATATATATATATATAGATCAGAAAGTAAAAAGGAGCACATTAAACATATTGTATGAGACCATGGCCATTATTAAGCTCGTCTGAAGGATCAGATGGCGCTGTTACAGCAGCAGTGGCAGTGTGGGTCGCTATATCATTATTTGATATTTTACACAAATGGAGGCCGGGGCTGTCCGTGTGGAGAGCTACTCCCGCTGCACTACAATGCACTCTGGACTGATAACCACATTTCAAAGCATCTGCAGCTCATGCCCCTGCCACTTTAAAATCCATTTCATTTAATTGAGGGACCCAGGATTCATTTTTCTGAGAGTGAAACAGCGAGAAAGGAAGAAAGAGAGAGGGAGAGAGAGAGAGAGAGAGAGAGAGAGAGAAAGAGAGAGAGTCTCCCACTGTCACTATCATCCTGTTGGCAAAGAATATGTATTAGAAATCCGTTCTCAATGGGAGGCGGAAAAATGCGGCCACTTTGATATGGCAGAGGAAATGGATGTAGTTAGAGTGGAAATGATCGTTCATTCCAGGGTAAGAATACTGCAGAAATTTTATAAAAAGATTATAATACATCTACACAAAAATGCTGTGGGGGAACAGGAGGGCTGGCACTAATACCTGAAATAATACTTAAATATGAAGTAATGGTGTTCTGAGTTAAAGTGTTCAGTAATCAGGAACACACAGAATTCATGCGTGAATAACGACCACCTCATTCGTTAATGTGTTAATTAACATGTAGCTAAATTCAATCAAGAATAAGAATTAAACATGTATACTTTTATTTACTTATATACAGAGCTATGAATGGACCTTTGGATTACTTTCATCATCTCCTTTACTTCATAATCTCCATCCTCCTTATCCAATGTTGAAAGACAAACTAATAATAAACTAATAAACTCTAATCATTTCATCTCAACACGTTCTGCATCGCTCTTCATTCTCGTCTCTTACAATCCTTCCGTAGTGCTAGTACCTGCTCTGGGTGGGGCACTAGGACCTGGGGCTCTGTCTTTTTTACACTCAAGAGAAAATTAAATTAATTCAGTGACGTTTATTCAATTAGCGAAGGCTATTATGTATTGAAATAAGATATAAGATTATAAGAATAATATAAAATTATTTTCCAAGGTTTAATGCAGACTTAGATTGAGCAGATTTGGTTACTTGGTTTTCACTGGTTCAACTGGTAATAGGGGGATTAATAGGGAGATCTTTAACAAAGATTAACTCAGACAAAAATGTAATTTTGTGTCATTTTTGTATTATTTTCTACAAATAATTCACAGGTATTAACTAGCATGTTATAAACCGTTATGAAGCTGCCACAGACCACACCATGGTAGACACATAAGCTTTACATAACACCTATTTTACCAGAATGCTTCCTATAGAAAGAATAAGTCATGTGACAGCACTTAGCGATAACGTTTATCATCACAAAAACAAGTTTATGACATGTTTATGTCAACCTTATGGCACAAGCATTAAAGTATTTTAAATGTTTTTACTTCACTTTGAATATATAGAAACATGGCTGTATAATATGACCAAGGGGCTGTTGGATTCTTGAATCTGATTGGTCAGAAAGTGTTGATTCATTTTCTATAACTAGTTCCAGTTATGCTAGATACAGTTTGTGATACAGTTGTTTGTAGGGACATGTAAAAAAGTTTGCAATTGTTAACATAAAGTTTTAAAAGAGATTTCCAGCGTCCAGCGTCAGAGTTTCGTTCCAGTCATTCATAAAGCTTTAACTTTAAGATCCTCAACAGATGCTGGTGAAGGAACAGCTGTTTATAGTTGGTATAACGTAAGTGATAGCTATATTGTGGAAACGAGACCACTTTAAATTTACTTAAAATAAAAAGTGTCAGACTTTAAAAATAGCAATTATTTCTCAATACTCTTGGCTAGACAACACGCACTGTAAAGTGTCACCCAAACTCAATAATAATCAGTGAATAAAAACAATAAAAGGAAATAGAAACGAAAGAGAAATGGACGGCAGTTACAGAGCGAGCTCTAGCGTGGGAGAAAATTGACTCGTCTACATCGACAAACCAAACGCTGGCATTTAAGAGCCAGCCATGTCGCGGTAATGGCTCTAACAGCCTGTCACTTACCAGTGGCAGGAAATAAACCATCTAAATGTCGCTCTCTCTCTGGGGAGGATCCAGCATTTATCTATGTTTGAAACGTTAAACGCAACAGTGGAAAAACAAAAGGAGCAAAATAACAGAGGCTTAAAAAAAGAGAAAGAAAATAAAGCTCCGTAAATCCGTCTGTCAGAGCGTCTTAAAGTTATTACGGGTGACCTTTAAGGCGAGACGCTACAGGTGTAGAAGGGATTAAAAATAAATATTAGCATTAGTCTTTGCCAGCTTATTGCAGGTCATTTTTGTATTAGAGATTTAACAAGAATGTTCGTTTGTTTATGCAAACCAGGCTTTCTCTGATTAAATATCTGGAAATATATCTGCAAAATCAGACAACAATCTGATTTAATTGTTAAAAGTAAATTCATTACCATCAACATTTTGGAAAACATGTGAAAAAGAAAAAGATCGTCTTACGTCTCTCCATCGTAGCGAGTGTGAATGAAGGGAATTGTCAGGTATATTATTATACGTTTCAGATAAGGTTTTGGTGTGAAATTAAATTTAGCTTTGATATTTTATGACTACACCTTAAAAGTACAGGTGCTGTGGATGAAATGAAAGCGACTCATTTAAAAAGGGAAGGCTTGCAAAGCAAGTTACGTCTTTAAAGTGGCTGACATTTAAAAAAAACGGCTAGAAATCTGTATTTTAAATGCTAACATGGCGAAACATCATTTCCTGGCATGACTACGGGTCACTGAGCTTCTGACCGATTCCCATTTAACGCTAGGAATGAGCATAAATGAGACAGAAGGCACGAATACACAGTTACTCTTTGTACAGTAACGATTCGTCTCAGGAGCCCTCCATCAAGTCCAAAACCCTAATCCATACTGGCAGAAATGCATTTGTAAAATATATCATGGCTTCATCAAACCTAGCAGAAAGAAAGTGTATAATTTATATAATTTAAAGCCTCAGAAATAACTTCTGGCACAGACGTTTACCGCGGCAAGCTTTAGCGCTGCTTCAAGCGCAGGGTGATCCAAAGACGCTTCAGTTTTAATAAAGACGTCAGTAAGTAAGTGGACGAGAACCAGACAGGCTGAATATGCTAATTCTGCTCATATCGGGACGCTGCATTATTGGGAAAGAGGAGAGATTCTGACAGCTTAATGCAGTCAGGAGAGTGAATTTGCTTTTATTTAGCGGTGTCTGAAAAAAAATTATACAGATGTATTTGTGTGTGCTACGGAAAAAAAAGCACTTCATGGCGGTAATTACAGACATCTTCAAGATTTGGAAATAGGATCACGAACGTGTCATCGGGGAACGCCGGTCTGTTTAAAGATGTATAGATTTACACTCAGATCACATTTATGTGGATAGAAAAGCTTTAGGTGCTGTGTGTAAGCCTGGAACGTAATGTCGGCTTTCATTTCTATGCTAATGATACACAATTTGTCTGGATGCTTATCCGTTCAAGCAGCACTGACATCCTGCAGAAATAGAGATGTTGAGCTGCGAGTCTCTCGGCTGTAACGCTGCTAAAGTCTCCCTGCAGCTCGACGGCTATTCAGTGAACGTTACAGCTGCTGGTTTATTAATTAATCCTGGAATAAAATCTTTCCTAAAGCTATAGGGTAGGATTTGAGAAACAGTGAACTGACGGCGAGATTGGTGCGTGCTTTAATACCCAGACCTGTTCAGGAAGTCGGATTTGAAACGTAGCGTGAACATCCTTTCCCTTCAGTATCAGTAATGAGTATATACTACATTTCTGCTTTGATATCTCTACAACTTTGACGCAGCCGTGGGGCTAAGCGCAGTCACACATCAGACAGAGTGAAAAACTCATATTTAAGCCCACTGTGATCTGACTGATGGCTCGGAGTAGAAGCGGACGGTATGATTGCTATATTCAATCCTGACTCACTCCCCTACGGCGGGTTAAAGTGATTTGATCAGAACCACCCGGTCCGCTCGCTTTAGATCCAATCAGCAGCTCAATTTTCTCTTCAAAAGAAAGACAGATTTCTGAGGCGCTCACAAATATCTCAAGTAAAGCCCCTAGCTTGAGGTTAGGATACTTTACTTCATGGAATTGGTTACAGTGAAGACTAATTTCTTTAGAAACAGCTCTAACACAAGATACAGAGAATTTACAGGGTTTCTGTATGTTCATGTTTTTCTGGTATGTTTCTGGAAGCCTGGGCGTGTTCCAGTAGTCCAGCCTGGGAGTGATCTAGTGTTCCAGCCTGGACATAGTGCAGTGGTCCACCCTCGGCATGGTACAGGGGTACAGCCTGGGCGAGGTCTAGTGGTCCAGCCTGTGAATGGTCTAGTGGTCCAGCCTTGCACCCCAAGATAATAATAACCACTAAAGTGTTATTAGTGTTCCAGCCTGGGTGGAGTTCAGTGGTCCATCCTGGATGTGGTATAGTGGTCCAGCCTGGGCATGATCTAGTGGTCCAGCCTGTGTGTGGTCCAGTAGTCCAGCCTGGGCTTGATCTAGTGGATCAGTCTGGGTGTAGTGTAGTCCAGTGGTGTAGTCCAGTGGTCCAGCCTGGACATGGTCTAGTGGCCCAGCCTGGGCATGATCCAAAGAAACAATATTTTTAAAAATGGTCTGGTGTTCACTTGCCCTGAACCATGGTGTGCTCAATAAGCATCAGATGTGGAAGCTCTCCAAGCTCTGATCTGAGAAGGAATTTTGCACAATCACATTGCTGGGTATCACCGCTCAAGATTTAGTAGCCAAGGAAGGTATTACAAACAGCAAATGGATGATCATAGTGCTGACCTCTTGATAGCAACCCAAACAAATTTAAGCTAAGCCCCACCCTCAAAACGCTACCAAGTGTTCAGACCCGGTGTGAAAATAATTCTGAGAGATTAATCATTTAGATAAAAAATAATCTGAAATACATGCACAGAAATACACAATGGCGCATCTTCTCATTAAGATGAATCTCATCGCAACGGCGAAAGAGACGTAAATAAACTCGCTGACTGAAAGCGTCGTTCTCCGAAGCTCAGCTATTACGCCTAATGACCAGCGTCAGCAGGATTTATTGCCTTAATGACACTTTGCACTACACATCATTAGCTTATCACGCCACAGACCACGTTACACAATTACACCACCGAGACGCTGCCACATCCGTTTGTTTGCTTTTGCAATTCAATAAAAGGAAAAATTCATAATCCAGCTGAACTAATATTGCTTTCTGAAGTTAAAGCTTGAACTTTTTGATAGAGATTATTAACTCGCCACGTCTCAGCGGATTCTCTCGAGCATCAACTCTTCTCGTTCTCCACTTAATGGACTTCCATTTTGTCTACTTGTCTCTAGCAGTTTGGATAAACACGGAGACAAGACAGGAAATTTCGATGCTCAGTTTGAGAGAAAGTGAAATGAAGCTTTTTATTTAAATGCTGTTATGAGGCTTTGTACAGTTCTGCAAATTTATACTCTTTTAATTAGACTCAAGTTCAAGAACAGATAGATAGATAGATAGATAGATAGATAGATAGATAGATAGATAGATAGATAGATAGATAGATAGATAGATAGATAGATAGATAGATAGACAAAGTTTCTCTGTACCAAGACAAGCTTGTTTTCATCTATCTATCTATCTATCTATCTATCTATCTATCTATCTATCTATCTATCTATCTATCTATCTATCTATCTATCAATCTATCTATCTATCTGTCTATCTATCTATCTATCTATCTATCTATCTATCTATGGCAGGTGAGGGAAAGACAGTTTATAGCTGAACAAATTGGTTTCAGGGACATTCCACTACGTTAAACGTAACTCTAAACTCTAAATAATGACACTTTGCGTACACGTGCACACTCGGCTTAATCACATCACGCTTTATTGATTAGTTTCCTCTAACAGCACGACACAGTGTTGAGTTTGTACCCTGTGTGATGATCCTGTTGAGGAAAGTATTATTTCATGTGACTTGATTCAAGTTCATCAACATGTATTATAAAATCTATTTTAAAAATATATATCTATTATGATGTCCATGTTCTCTTCACCCTTATAACTCTGAATCCCACGCTCACATACAGCAGTGTAGGAGAAGAGGCTATGGTGGGTTTCTCACATGTCATTACTTCACCACCATGCCCATCCTTCGCCTCCGCAGCCAGACGCTCATCTCACAGCCACTCGTCCATCTGTAGAACTCCAGGATCATAATGTAATGGACATGAGGAAGAGGAAGCTGCTATTGGACCTATCACCTTCATCTTCACCTCTCTCGACCACGCACACTCACTTTTCTATCAATAATCAACAACCAGAAGCTCTCAGGCTGCCCCCCCCACCCCCCCACCCCCTGGGTTTTGGGAATAAAATGGCACCTATGAATTTACATTTTATAATAAACAAACAAATAATTCATCAATTTAGTTAGTGAATAATTGTAAATAATTATATTCTCCATATTTAAATTATTATTATTATATTTTTTTTATGTTTGCAGCTGAATGGAGTGCAAAAGTTACTGATTTATAATGTAAAAATAAGTAAATAATTAAGTAAATAAATACGTAAATAAATAAATAAAAATTTGTAAGTAAGCAAATAATAAATAAATAAAACAAATAAATAAAAAAAAAGAAAAAAGAAAGGAAGAAAGCTCTCCAGTAAATTTATGTTTACAGTAGAGGGCAAAAGTTAACACCCCCCTCCCCCGTTTTTAGAATAAAAAGGCACAATTGATTTCACAATTTATAATAAACAAACAAATAATTCATCAATATAATTCATTCAAATTATAATTCTAAATAAATAATCCATTTTATTTTATTTTTAATTCATTTATTTATTTTTGTAGTAGAATGGAGTGCAAACGTTACCGTACTTTACTATTTGTAATGCAAAAATAAATAAATAAATAAATAGATAGATAGATAGATAGATAGATAGATAGATAGATAGATAGATAGATAGATAGATAGATAGATAGATAAAAATTATTAAGTAAGCAAATAACAAATAAATTTAAAAAAAACAAAAGAAAGAAAAGAAAGAAAGAAAGAAAGAAAGAAAGAAAGAAAGAAAGAAAGAAAGAAAGAAAGAAAGAAAGAAAGAAAGAAAGCTCTCTAGTAAATTTATGTTTATAGTAAATGGAAAAGTTTACGCCCCCTATAGTTGGATATAAAAACATGAAAATATACCTAAATAATTTGATTTATAATAATTCATGATATTATACTGTACATATTACACAATGTGAATTAATAATTAAAGTATGCAATAAAAAGAAAACCAAGGACTTATCATTGTCTTTATTGTCTTCTTTATCCTAAAGCTGTACAAACTTTTTCACTCATCTGAATATCTGCAATGAATATCTTATGAACGTCCTTCATAAAATGTCCTAAAAATGCCGAGGCCGTTTGGGATGAAACACCTGGCAGTTACGATCATCACAGAGGAGATGATTTGATCTTCGCAGGCACAGATGCAGAACTCATTTGATTTGCTATTAGACTCTTCATCCCTGACTCCTGATCTCCTTCCTCTTCAGGACGTCACGCTTTCCTGCTCGCTCTCGACGTTACCTTCACCATCACATGCACTTCATCGTTTTTTTTTTCTCTGAGTCTCGGTTCTGAGCACGCTCAGTATACGTAACGTAGTGTCTGGTTCTTTTCATCCTTTACTCCCTGCCCTTTAAATTTCTCAGCACGTTTTCATCCACAGCACAAATCCCAAGGACACTTATGAATATTAAAGCTGCCATTATGCTTAATTAGTAATTATGCGGAGGCTTATGCATACTTTAATTTGCACTTGACCCATTAAACATGAACTCTAGATGTCAAATCCACCATGTTGGCCTCTGTGGAACCTGAATACAGGCTTCTCTATCTCTCTCTCTCTCTCTCGTACAGGAAGGTGAGTAAAAGCCGAAGAGACCAGCCATGAAATTGGCTCAAGATGGAGGGACTATAAAAACAAACACAGCTTTAAATTAAATATCACTTCTCTCCTGAAAGCAGTGTTTATAGAGGCTGAATGTTGATTTGTGTTAATTTCACTTCTTTTACGTTCTCGCTTCTTCTCTCATTCTGGCCTTGTTTATTTAAAAAAGTGGTTTTGAAGCCTAATGATGATCAAAGGTTCATAACTGCCATGTGATTGTGTTTGTTACTGCTCATTTAAATACAGACATGCCCACAAATAACCATATATGTTATTTGGGCAGCTTCAAATGCTAGCTAAAAAAAGACACGCAGATATTTTGTTAGTTGCTCATCGTGAAGTGGTTTATTGCTTTCAGAACACAGCAACTTGACCCATTTTAGGACATTATACTGCCAAAAGTTTTGGGACACCCCTCCAGATCGCTGAGTTCAGGTGTTGTTTTTCAGGGGTTGGGCTCCGCCCCTTAGTTCCAGTGAAAGGAACTCTTGATGCTTCAGCTTCATACCAAGACATTTTGGACAATTTCATGCTCTTTGTGGGAACAGTTTGGGGATGACCCCTTCCTGTTCCAACATGACTGCACACCAGTGACCAAAGCAAGGTCCATAAAGACATGGATGAGTGAGTTTGGTGTGGAGGAACTTGACTGGCCTGCACAGAGTCCTGACCTCAACCCCATAGAACACCTTTGGGATGAGTTTGAGTGGAGACTGTGAGCCAGACCTTCTCGTCCATCATCAGTGTCTGACCTCACAAATTCTAGAGGAATGGTCAAAAATTCCCATAAACACACTCCTACACCTTGTGTAAAACCTTCCCAGAAGAGTTGAAGCTGTTGTAGCTGCAAAGGGCGGGACAACTCCATATTACATTCATGTGCAGGTAAAGGTAGACGTCCCAAAACTTTTGACAATATAGTGTGTTTAGGATTTAAGATTAATATAATCAGACTTTTTATCCATTTTTGGCTACACTTAATAATGTGGAATATCCATGACATAACTTTGCTCTTTCTTGAAGTTAATGAGATATAAAAAAAAAATAATAATAACTCGTCATGTTACTGAAAAACTGCAAATAAGCTTAAACTCCTGTGTTCTGAAGAGGCTACAGAGTGCTGACACTCAAGATTTCAGTCTATAATATAAATCTTCTTAGACAAAACTTTATCATATTGTTGAAAACTGACACCTTACACATCCCTGTGAATGAGCTGTTACTATGGAAATGATAGCTATGTGTACACTACACTGTTAAATGAGAGCTCAAGGCTTTTAACATCACCTTCGAGTCCCGCTATGCTACAGCGCCGCACCGGACACATCTCACTTCCTGTTTCTGTATTTACCCACACATCATTTGAGTTTATTTACTCAGCAAACACATCAGACCAGGGTGTGATGTTGCAGAGCTTCACAGGCTCTGTGATGAAGGAGAGCAGAATTAAACTCACATGATCACACTAAAGCAAACCAGAAGCACTGTGCCCTTCTTAACAAGTCCTCATGAGCGCGATCGGTACGAACCGAGGGACACATCCGAGGCTGCAGTTAGGGATTGTAGCTTTTCTTCTGACATTGTTAGTCCAACATAACTGCTTCCATTTGTCATGAAATTAGGTTGAAAATGCATGGAATTATGTGCTATCTCTGGTTTAATGGGTGCTCCGAAACTCTAATGAGATTCATTTAACTTGCTCTTGAATGAATGAGATTCCTGTAACGTTTCCATTATCCCGACCCGGAGCGCTTTAATTGCGTTGACCTGCTGCTGCTATAGATCTTTCTCATTAAAAGCTTTGAACAAACTCGATTAAGTGAAAGAGCCTTTGCTAAGGCATGTCTTATGGTTGATATTTTTGGATTGTCAGGATTATGCAGGCAAGAATTCTGAACATTAAAATAATCCAGCAAGAAGCGATTCACGGGGGCCAAGCACTTGTTGGATGTAACAGAGACAATGTTGCACTTATTTACTGCATTTTTACAATTTTGCAATATATTATAAACAAAGCTTTGATGGTGATTAGCTATTAAGCACTTATTTATTTATTTATTTATTTATTTTCACTGACTATATGACTCTATTTACACTACTGTAAACTCAATACTCAATTAATAACTGCATTATGTGAGCAGCAGCCTAAAATCTGTAGCAAACAGACATTAAAAAGAGTTCCTTTAACATGGCAGCAAAATTAAAAATGTCAGGTAAACAAATATATAAACAATATGATTTAAAAAACACAAAATTCAAGTCAAAACCACAAGTCAGAAAATCATTGTTTGCACCTAATATGATTATCAAGCTAACAGGTAACAACTTCTTGATCAGTAAACTATTTCTTTTCTTTTCTTTTCTTTTCTTTTCTTTTCTTTTGATTTAATTTAATTTAATCAAATTTTATTTTATTTTATTTTATTTATTATTATTGGTAGTAGTAATAGTAGTATTTATTTATTTATTTATTTATTTATGAAAACTCAAGTCTTAATAAATATCTGGATGGATGGATGGATGGATGGATGGGTGGATGGATGGATGGAATGAATATCTGGCTAACAAAAAATAATGTTTGAATCTATGTTTTGTAAATACTATATGATGAGATCCATTCTGTAAAACTGGTGTGAATTTTTTTTTTAAATAGCATTAAACAGCTTTCATTAACTGTCCAAGCATCTATAAGCGTCCATTTAACGAGGCACGTGTTGACCGGTCCAGAACACATGAGCTAATGCACGTTAAACGTGTGATGAATGTCTAATAATTCTCTCTCGATAAACACAGACAGCTTGCGTTAAGTGCCAGAGCAGCTGATGACTGTAGCGTAGCCGGACACTGCGTCGCGCTAAAGGGAAAAGGCTAACCGGGACGAGAGCGTTAATGCAGAGCGCAGATGGATAAAGCTAAGGAGTTTAGCGTGACAGACTAGCAAACAGATGGCTGGAGATCTGATGTGAGAGAGGGATCAAGTGTGTATAGATCACAGAGGGAGAAAATATATAATCACAAAAACTTTTAGTAATAGTTTAGCGTTAGAGTTCTAAACGATTTCCTGAAGGAACTGTAACTCAATTAGAAAGTTAGATTTGTTCTAATGACTATGACTGTTATCTCCACTTGTCTTAAATCCTCGCCTCTGATTGGTCAGATGATTAATTTTCTATAACCGCAGCTCATTCTAATACTTAATGGTTTCCATAGCAACAGTGACTTGATATGTTGATATGTAAGTTTTCTGTAAGGAGATCTTTATATTTAACATTGCCACTATACATGCTTTGAAACTTTCTATTTTTTTTTTTACTGTGTCGTCCAGAAACGGACAGTTAAATACGTTCTTTGTTAAAAGTCAGCATGTGAACAGATGCACACTCGTGTTCTGCATCAACAGACAAACAGCGCTAGCTCTTCTCCAGCCATGTTTCTGAGAAAATACATAATTGTATTCACAGCAGGTTCGAGTGTTACTATGCCAGAATCTCACAGCCTTGGTGTTGTAACTGCAGATCTGATGGAGTGGGATGATGAGCAACACGACAGATTTGACACTCTCTGGTTTTTACGCTCGATACACACTCAGACCGACGCTTCATTTACAATGCCGTCTCTGACACCGCTTCAATTACTTCAGCCTTTTATACAGTAGCTGTCACAGCATGGGCAGCCTGAGAGGACTAACAAGCACACACTGATACAGTGAAGAGCTGGATGGATGGATGGATGGATGGATGGATGGAATGAATATCTGGATGGATGGATGGATGGATGGTTGGGTGGATGGATGGATGGATGGAATGAATGTCTGGATGAATGGATGGTTGGGTGGATGGATGGATGGATGAAGGGATGGATGGATGGATGGATGGAATGAATATCTGGATGGATGGTTGGGTGGATGAATCATTGGGTGGATGGATGGATGGATGAAGGGATGGAATGAATATCTGGATGGATGGATGGATGGATGGATGGAATGAATATCTGGATGGATGGTTGGGTGGATGGATCATTGGGTGGATGGATGGATGGATGGATGAAGGGATGGAATGAATATCTGGATGGAGGGATGGATGGATGGAATGGATATGTGGATGGATGGATGGATGGATGGAATGAATATCTGGGTGGATGGATGGATGGATGGATGGATGAAGGGATGGAATGAATATCTGGATGGATGGATGGATGGATGGAATAGATATGTGGATGGATGGATGGATGGAGGGATGGAATGAATATCTGGTTTGGGGAATTACCTTTTCCTCAGAAATAATTTTTTTCCTCACATTTGTCTTGGATACCTGGATGGATGGATAAATAGATAGATGGAGGGATGGATGGATGGATGGAATATCTGGATGGGTGGATGAAAGGATGGATGAATGGAAGTATGGATGGATAGATGGATGTGGATCGATGTAACAAACACACACTGACACAATGAAGAGCCATCAGTAGGTTACACCAAGCTTAAATGATGACTCCGATCTCAAATGGGAATTTATTCATTGATACAATTGATATTAGGAGTGATTTAATTCCTTCCTTGTTATTTTTGTGTAGCACTAATATCCCATGATGCACGTGTGTTGAACTCAGTGTATATATGAAATGGATTCATCCACTCTGATTAATGCAGGGGTGCCAAAACTATTTTAAAGCAACAAGCCACATTACATTTAAATGTCCAGTGGGCCAGAATAAAAAAAAAACATCAGATTAGTGACCATCACCATAAATAAATAAATAAATAAATAAATAAATAAATAAATAAATAAATAAATAAATAAATAAATTCAATTAATGTATTGAAAAAAAATAAATAATAAAAATGAAAAATAAATACATTTATTTATATATATAAATAACTAAAAAAATAAATGTTTGTGTCCCATAATTTATTTTTATTTATTTATTTATTTTGAAAGAGAATCTTTATTTTGTTTGCAAATGTTGAATTATATCATTAGCATGTTTTGTCAGTAGCTGAGATTATTAGTGAGGTTCATCATTCTCTATTTTGCCACCTAGCAGAGTAACACACCGTTTTTCTCTCACAACATAAATTGAAATTTATAACAAGAATGACAAATTTATTTGATGAGCTGGATTAGACGTTATACATCGGACCAGCTGTGTGTTTGGGATCTAGGTATTAAATCATGAGACAAAGAAATTATGCCCATTTATTTTAACCTTACTTAGGTTTAGGGTTAGAGTCATGGTTCAGGACACCTCCCTTCCTCAGCAGTAGAGGTCAGACTGACTAGAATATTATCCTCTTACCTCTAATAATCACTTCCTGGACATTGAGCAATTAAAATGCCTTGCTTTACTATTCATTTAAGTACGTTCTGAGGATTTCTTGTCTACTGAAAAATATTGAGTCTTGATATTAAAAAAAAAGGAGAAGCAGATTATTATTAAGTAGCATTCACACCATACTATTGCCTCAATGTTTTCTGAAGATTGCTTGGGGCACACCTGAAAAATAAATCCATAAATAAATAAATAAATAAATAAATAAATAAATAAATAAATAAATAAAATGACCCATATTTTCCAAAGACACGCTATTCTGTAGCAAAATTCTGCTTGCTAGAACTTTCCTGTTAGTAATGGCGCACCCCTGCATTAGTAAACAGTCACCGTGGTCCACGAGATGAGAGGATGTGTAGAAATGTGCAGAAATGGTATTCACATGGGACTTGATGGACAGCAGTGGCACAGCATAAAACTTGCACACTAATAGCAGAGGAAGCATTGCAGCAGCTTTAGGGAGGTAATAAGCACTGAGGCAGGCAGCATGTGGGCAGCTAGCAAACTAATCATGCTAAGGTTGTGAACTCAGCGTGTCAGACTGTTCTAAACATTTCAGAGAGGCATATAACATGTGAAGAGAATGTTAGAGTCACAGCGCATGTCGAAAAACCAATCAGGAAGTCAGAGGAATAAGAGATGGATATGATGAGAGGTACTGGGATGAGAAATAAGTGATATTTTTATGTTTGAGACAAACAGGGAATACAAAACACAACACACTCCTTTCTTTCTTACTTCTTTAGTTTGAGTTCTTAAGGAGCAGACAAGATTAAGAAGAATAAGGAAGGAAGGAAGGAAGGAAGGAAGGAAGGAAGGAAGGAAGGAAGGAAGGAAGGAAGGAAGGAAGGAAGGAAGGAAGGAAGGAAGGAAGGAAAGAAAGAAAGAAGGACACTGGAAGGAAGGACACTGGAAGCTGGAAGGAAGAAAGGAAGGAAGGAAGGAAGGAAGGAAGGAAGGAAGGAAAGAAGGACACTGGAAGGAAGGACACTGGAAGCTGGAAGGAAGGAAGGAAGGAAGGAAGGAAGTAGGACACACGAAACAAGAAGTACAGTAGAAAGAAGGAAGGACACGAGAAGCTTGAAGGAACAAACAAAGGAAGGAAAGAAGGATGGACAGATGGATGAACACTAGGCAGGAAGGAATGAGACTAGAAGCTGGAAGGAAGCAATGGAGTAAAATGGGAGGGGAAGGAAGGAAGGAAGGAGCATACAACTGAAGGATACTGGAGGACATGCCCTTTACAAACAATTCTGCTCCCTTACTAATGATGAATGAATGATGCCTTTTGTTGTGTCCTACAGAGTCCTAGACTTGACCAGGTGACCTATGGACATTTCTGTTTAAAAAATAAATACTAGTGCATTTGTTTTTCATTCTGAAATATGTATTTGTATTCATCTCCATTACTGATATATATATATATATATATATATATATACATATATATATATATATATATATATATATATATATATATATATATATATTTATATATATATATAATCAATACTCAAATCTATGTGTATATAAATACTTTATAAAGTCCATGGCCAGAGAGTGTATCTATGGAGAAGTGTGTGATTTATAAAAAGCAGAGGGCTCAGGACAGATCCCTGGGGGGCAACTTGAGTGAGAGGAGCAGAGGAAGACGTGTGTTTCTGGATAGAGATGAAATATTGTCTGTCATTGAGGTAGGAAGTAAACTAGGAGGAAGCTGTGCCTGAAATACCAATGGTAGGAAGTCAGTCACGGAGAATGTGAAGGCAGACGAAAAGAGAAAATGAAGAAGTTGATCATTAACGCCTCTGAAAAGTGCTGCCTCAGTGACACTGTGAGAACTTTCTGAAAGTTTCTTTCTAAAACTGAGGGGAAAAAGGCTTACAGGAGAGAATTAAAGGAGGAATCTACTCAACAGAGTGAAGAGTTAGACCTCATTCATCAGCTCCTGATAGAGGAAGAGCTGGGAGGAGGAAAACTAAATGGAAGTGAACATTAAGAAATCCAGGAAAAGAAAGGTGAAAAAAGTGAAGATGGATGCTTACAGGATGTTTGGTAATAGTTGCAAAAAAGAAGCTTACATTTGGATAGGATCCTGGAATATTCTAAGCACAGAGCAGCAGTGGAAGAAGCAAGCAAAATTTAGTAGAGGATCTGTCCTAATAATTAAGTGAGGGAAAGCAAGAATGGAAGAAAGGACAGATGGTCAGACAGACATTGGGAGACAGGACACTGGAAGGAAGGAAGGAAGGAAGGAAGGAAGGAAGGAAGGAAGGAAAGAAGGAAGGAAGGACATTGAAAGGAAGGATGGAAGGAAGGAAGAGGGGACACTGGAAGCAAGTAATGAAAGCAATCAAGGAAGGACACTGGCAGCAAGGGATGAGAGATGGACAGACAGACACTGGAAGACAGGACACTTGAAGGCAGGAAGGAAAAAAGGACAGACACTGAAAGGAGGATACTTGAAGGAAGGAAGGAAGGAAGGAAGGAAGTGAGAAAGGTAGGAAGGAAGGAAGGAAGGAAGGGATAAAAGGAAGGAAGGAAGGAAGGAAGGAAGGAAGGAAGGAAGGAACTGGAAGCAAGGAAGTACTAAGGTCCCTGAAAGGAATGATGGAAGGAAGCAAGACCATACAAAGGAAGGGAGGAATGATGGAAGCAAGCAAGAGAATACAAAGGAAGGAAGGAAGGAAGGAAGGAAGGTTCTCAAAGTTGATATGTTGAAAGCAGGAAAAATGGGCAAGTGTAAAGATCTGAGTGACTCTGACAAGGGCTAAATTTTGATGACTAGATGACTGGGTCACAGAATCTCCAGAACAGCAGGTCTTCCAGGGTGACCCTGGTCTGCAGTGGTCAGTACCTACCAAAAGTGTTCTAGGGAAGGAGAACTGGTGAACTAGCCACAGTGGCCTCTTTCACTCTGCAAATAATTGTTTTGTTCCTCAAACTATTCCTGAAAAAAACAGTTGGTCTCCAAGCTTCTGGAAGACCTTCACAATAATAGGCTAATAATTTTAATGTTATTTAAACTGATCTCTGTAGGTCAGACACCGAGAGCCTGAGACAAGAGCTACGTATAAAATGGCATGTTATTAGAAGACAGATATCAACCTTCAGTGAGCAACAACAGCTGGAGCCAAAACCCCTCTGAGACGCTGCTGATTTACACACGAGCCCTCGGAAATGAATCATCACACTCAAAAGATCATTACCTCTAATTACCATGCAAATACCTCATTATTAATTCACCTCATTAATATTTAGAGTTTAATCTCCTTGCACTGGGGCACAAACTGGGTCCATACCAAGCAGACTGTAATAAATAATGTGCAGTGTTTTGTTTACCGTAATGACACGCTGTGGATTTATTTACGTTTGTAGACACGAGTGTGTAAAAGAACACACACTTCATTTAACTCGGAATAAATTCCACAGAAATGTTTATTCCATGTCTAAAATTAGAAGTACATACAATATATAAAGCACAAAAAAGATGTTTTGTTTAAAGAGAGAAACTAATGGGCGGGGCAAACACAAAACATACACAGAAGCACATGGGAACAGAACAAAAATGTAAACAGACACTATAGTGTCAAAAGTATTGGGACACCCCTCCAGATCATTGCGTTCAGGTGTTGTGTTTCAGGGGTTGGGCTCGGCCCCTTAGTTCCAGTGAAAGGAACTCTTAATGCTTCAGCTTCATACCGAGACATTTTAGACAATTTCATGCTCTTTGTGGGAACAGTTTGGGGATGACCCCTTCCTGTTCCAACATGACTGCACACCAGTGACCAAAGCAAGGTCCATAAAGACATGGATGAGTGGGTTAAGTGTGGAGGAACTTGACTGTCCTGCACAGAGTCCTGACCTCAACCCCATAGAACACCTTTGGGATGAATTAGAGTGGAGACTGTGAGCCAGGCCAAAACTGGGACATCTGAATTTAGGAGTTTAGGAGTGTGTTTATGGGAATTTTTGACTATTCCTTTAGAAGCGCATTTGTGAGGTCAGGCACTGATGTTGGATGAGAAGGTCTGGCTTGTAGTCTCTGAGGAGTTCCTATTCTGAGTTCCTTTCACTGGAACTAAAGGGTGGAGCCCAACCCCTGAAACACAACACCTGAATTTAATGATTTAGAGGGGTGTCCCAAAACCTTTGGCAATATAGTGTATCCTAGACACACCGCCCTCTTGTCTCAAAGCAGTTTATGAACATTTTAAAATACAAATGACAAAGTTTGTAATTAAATTTGTATTTATCTCTAATGAGCAAGCCTGAGGCAACGGCGGTGAGGAAAAACTCCGTGAGAAGATATGAGGAAGAAACCTTCAGAGGAACCGTCATCCTCATCTGGGTGACACCAGATAGTGGGATCATAAATAATGTCCCATCTACAGTTCTATATAATCAGGTAAGTTTGTGTAACCAGGAGCTTACGATATATAACAGCATAATGTCACTATAGCATAAATTCACTATAGATTTAACACTAATTCCTACCCATGATTATTGTTCTTCCCCAAGAGCAAGAACACGTCCCCCATGCCTCCTCCTCTTCCTCCTCCGCTGCCTTCATCAGAAACATCTTTGATCAAATTGATATCTAAATAAAATATAAGCAACATGACTGAGAATCACTATTAAGTTTCCGAAGCAATAAAATGGCAATAAAACCAGGGTGATAAAACTTCCCTCTGGGGCTCATTGTTTCTTCCGAGTGGCACAGAGATTCAGTGCAGGCTCTTCTCAAACAAATCGCACTGGGAGAATGTGGCCGATAGTCTGGGAGTGAAAAACGGCTCGAGCTAAAACGCTTCCAGCGATAACGAGCCGAAACAGAAACTTTCCCTTAAGAGCTCTAGAATTCTGGTCTCTTTTACTCTGAGAGAGAACCGGGGTTATATCCAAAAAATGGAGCAGACTCTCCTCAGGGACAGCGAAATGTCTTTGGTTAATAGTTTTGAATGCTTGAATCTGATTGGGCGGAAGGTGGTACAGCTTCAAATGATTTGAATTCACTCGATCTTATATGTTATTAGACGTAAACGTGTATCATGTGTATAAGGATGATTTTATAACATGAAGGAAAGGAGTCTCCAGTTTCAAAAAAAAAGAATCAATAACATTTAGAGGTAAAGTTGTCTTTTTTTACAACACTTTTTGTGCTTCAAGAGGGAGTCAGAAAGACAGGTTGTTGAGTGAATGATGATTCTAGCCGCTGTAACATGAACGCAAATAGATAAAAAAGTACCCTAAGTCTTTAATAAACAAGCATCGGCATGAGGTTAAAGAAATAAAACACTTATGGAAAGTAATCGTCTTCCAGGATGTAACTGTAACTTGAAGGAAGTCTCCGGAGAGTTTTATACTTTATACTACAGTAGAAAGTGTCAGTGTATAAATCTTTAGTAAAAGAGTCTAGGTGTGCTTCAGAGAGATCACTTGGGCTTGGACAGGATGAAATACGGCTGCTTTCTGAAGTGATAAGTTACAGTTGTACGCCTCTCTCTCTCTCTCTCTCTCTCTCTCTCTCTCTCTCTCTCTCTCTCTCTGGTTGGGTTTCAAATTGATTCAGCGACTACAAGCACAAAGCCAGTGAGTGAGCTTACAAGGACCAGTGCACTCATTCATCACAACTGTACAAGTGACAATAAAGAGAGCTTAAGAGCACAGAGGAGGAGAGATGGTGTGGGGTAAGACGTGATAAATGCCTTCGCTGACCTCATTTGTGCTGTCTATATCTATTTATATATTTCTTTTTTCCCTCTTGCACTTTTAAAACAGGTCAGTGTTTCCTGTGGTTTTTGCCATCACTCTATCACTACACAGATGCTCATCCTTTCCTCATTCATAATGGATGATTTCTTTTCTTTGACATATATTATACATACGGACAAACAGATCCGGACTTTAAACGGACGCAGAGACTTTAATATGTCATTATCATTTCATCAAAACTAGCGATGTTTTATTCAGTCACTCAGGAATGCTTTAGAATGTACAGTGTGTGTGTGTGTGTGTGTGTGGAGTCTAGAAAACAGCCACAAATGATGAAAAATATGACCCAAATGTTTTATTTTATTTTGCTGATTTTTTCGCTTTGACTTCCTGCAAAAGGAACTTTTTTTTTTTTTTTTTAGAAAAAATAGTAATAAAAACAGCGGGTCTGTATAAAGGTCTCACTGAAAATATCACTCGCTAAAAGTGAGGGAATGAGTCAGCGATTATTTCTCCACCGATGTTAGCACAGCCATTATTTCTACATCGATTCACTACACTACCGAGTGTTGGTAGCTTTCTACCAAATGAGCTTGAATCCATTCAACAAATATCGAATAAATCAGCGGTTTCCTCGTTTTTTCCGCTGAACAAGGTCACTGATGCTACTGCTGTTTGTTGTTTCTGTTGGTTTATGATGCTAATGACGGCGATATGAGCATGTGCTCTAGGGAATGAACCGTTCAGGTCAGATCGTATCTGATCTAGAAGCACGTTATGGGAAAAAGGGGGATTTTTGTGTACACACAGTCCTGAAATATTAGCAAAGTTGTTCAACCTGTTAACGTTAACGTAGCCGAAGCTAGCTCATGAGTCGTCGGCAATTACAAAACTGCTAACGGGAACTGAATTCGGACGTTGACGCGTTATAAATGATGGACTAAAACGTATTGTGAGTGACCACTGTCCACTATCACCACTTCTCTGACAATTAGGTCACTTCCTTCACGTGTCAGCTTTACTCGCTCCCTTAAAGAGCTCCAAACCTGACAGCAGATCTGTGTGTGTGTGTGTGTGCTGCTACTTTTAGCTTTGCTTTACAGGAAAAAAAGCCAAGCACACAGTCAGGAAGCGAACGTCCTGATGGTGTCTCTCTATTCAGTCCTGAGTGAGAGACACGGAGAGCGAAGTGCTCTGGCTGGAAGGACACGATATCTTCTCTTATTCCCTTCACGTTCGACACACTTCAGAAGCCGAGGCGGAGAAAGTGGAGCAGACTGGATCCGTGGAAGCATTTGTTTGTCACAGAGGTTTCTTGTTTACTTCCTGTCTTCCTCCTTCTGATTATTGTTCACATCTGTTTCTGGTGATTAGTCTCATTTAGACTCATTAGGCAGCATATGAACACTAATGTGTTAGGGACACTAGACACCAGCGCTGGCTGGAAATGTGAGCCGTGTTTCAGGGCGCGAACCGTAATGATCACTGATTGGTATTGGGGAATGGTGGAGATTGATGATTGGTTGTTGTATCAGTGACCAGTTGATGGGGATTTACAGTGATCAGTGATTGGATGATCAGAACAGTAATGAACAGTGACTGGACTTCAGGAACAATAGGGATCAGTGATTAGTGGACAATGGAGACCAATATAATGATGGTAAATGGTTCTTTGAAAAAACAATAATGACAAATGATTGGACATTGGTCTTTGGAGGACAATCGTGATTAATGGTTGGTCTTTTGGGAAATACTGGTTTTAAGAACTTTTGGTTTTGGAAAACAATTGCGATCAATGCTGAAAAACAGTGATGAGAATATTGAGCATTGATTGGTCTCTGGGATGATGCTGATTGCTGATTGGTTGTTTGGTCTGAGCGCTACTTTAGCTGTTACTTCAGTAAAGACTCACACGTTTAATGCTATACATAATGCTTTAATGCTCTTGAACTCATTTTCTTTGAAGGATACTTCTTATAATCAAGCAGTCGTCTTGTTCGACCAGTTTGTGGCTAATAATAAGTAAGTGTTGATTAAAAACGTCCATAAGAAGAGATTTACTTCTCTCTTTACTTCCGTCCCCCATCACGGCAAAGCCCCGGCCTGAGCACTGGAGTAAATCTGTGCTTTATTGTGAAAGTAACAAATCAGTGAAAAGCTGAAGAGAGACAAGATGTCTGCTGCTGATTAGAAACTTTACAACACAGCAGCAGGGGATTTCTTCAGGTTCAGTGTTATAATTAGTTTTACTTCTTACACTGCTATTTATTATTCTTATACTGTTTTTTTTTCTCTTGGATATATAGAGAATTTAGGTGCAAAACTGTCCAAGTTACACCACCAAATGGGTCTCCTAAAAATACATATAGACATACATACATACATAAATTAATGAATTAATTGATTGACTTTTGTTTAATATTTTTTTTTTGTTTTTTACTTTTGTTTAATTAATTAATTAAACAAAAGTAAATAAATAAATAAATAAATAAAGTTAGATTATATAACTTATTATGAAAATAATTATTTATAAAAAAAAATCAAAAAGTAAAAAAATAAATACATAAAAAATTATTATAAATTTATTATAAAAAGAATTATTTATTAAAAAAGTAAATAAACAATAAATATTAAAAAATAGTAAATAAATAAACAAACAAATTAATAAATGGTTAAATTATAAAATTTATTATGAAAAGAAACATAAAAAAAATAACAAAATAATAAAAAGTAAATTAGTTTATAAATGGTCCGATTATAAAATGTATTACGAAAAAAATTATTTAATGTATTTTTTCTTTTAATACTTGTTTAACTTTCAATAAATTAATAAATGTAATTGTAATAATTTTGATCCATTTTAATTCAATTTATTCATTCAGTATTAATGTTAAATTAGACGTAAATAAGTCCCATTATGAAAGTTTTTCATTTCCTTTCCATAAAGTCGCACTACATCGGTACAAAGAATATTTAATTACCCACTGGACACACAGGGGCAAATGTAATTTCCATGCTCTATAACAGAGCGACATGGTGGATTTGTGTCCCTAATAGGAAATAAATCCCTTCTGCATTTCTCTCTTTTCTTTAGGGTGGAATTTCTTTTAGATGTTACAGAAAGGACAAAAAGGTTTACCCGGTAATCACATGTTAATTAAAAAACTGGATAAATCCTTAAAACAAACCATAGAAATAATTCAAATTCAAAAAAGTGAAGTGTGAGCCTGAGAGAAACGAATAAGCAAAGCAGAGTGACGATGCGGCTTCAGATCATCTCCATGTATCTTGTCTTATAGCAGGATGTGATGCGGTTGGAGGAGGAAGAGAAATTGCTTCTTCACACTCGTATGGAAATGAGTGTCGTGTTTCGGTGCTTGTGAGAATATTTATATGGATGTGTATCTCCAAAAGCAAAACAAGGCTCCAAAATGTCTTCTCTGCTATCCAGACTGTCAGTCACGGGGGTGGGGGGGTGTTTACTTTCTGCCACGCTCGCTCGTCTTCTCCTTCAAGTTTTTTCGCAGGTCCGTAACGTGCCGCGACGGCGAGCGAACCTGCGACTCTGCATTAATGAGACGTAGATGATATTGGATGAAGCCCTTCATAGTGGAGGGCTCATTTGCATAGCGGGAACAGAACAGGTACGGACTATTACAGGAAACAGATTTATGAAGAGGAGCTCATGAATTAAACACCAAGCCGCATAAATGATTTGGCTTTATAGTGTTTACAAGGACAGAGAGGGGCTGGGGGATGGGAGGATTTAGAGTTTACTTTTTGGTGTTTTTTTATAAAAAAAAAAAAAAAAGACTGTGATATTTAATGTCTGGGAAATGAGTTAGTTCCTGTTCTTTACTGGTTATAGCAGCTATAAACGCCTCCTCAGCAGCCTCATGCTCCTCTCTGATGGAGATGTCTTTCCACTTACAGCTTTACCTCTGACACTGGAGACTCCTTCCCTTTTACATGCACAAGTCTGTGTGAATGAGCTGTTGCCATGGAAACCACCGATCAGAATCCAGAACTCAGGTGAAATGAGGAATAAGATCGTTATAAAGTTTACACAAATACATGTATTTGTATGTATGTACTACCCCTAATATCCTGCAGCCCCCCATCTCCCCCACTCCTCTCTCTCTCTCTCTCTCTCTCTCTCTCTCCCCATCTCTTTCTATCTCTTTTTTTGTTCTCTCTCTCTTTATTTTTCCCCGCCCCCTCTTTCTATCTTTTTTGTTCTCTCTCCCTCTGTTTCTCTCTCCCCCCCCTCTCTCCCTCCCTCTCCCCCTCTTTCTATCTCTTTCTTTTATTCTCTCTCTCTCTCTCTCTCTCTCTCTCTCTCTTTCTCTCTTCCCCCTCTCTCTCTCCCTCTCTTTCTATCTCTTTCTTTTGTTTTCTCTCTCCCTCTTTCTCTCTCTCTTTTCCCCACTCCCCCCTCTTTCTATCTCTCTTTTGTTCTCTCTCTCCCTCTCTTTCTCTCATCTCCCCCTCTTTCTCTCTCTTTCTTTTGTTTTTTCTCTCTATCTCTTTCTCTCCCCCTCCCTCTCTTGCTCTCTGTCTTTTTTGCTCTCTTTTGCACCCCCCCCCTTCAGTGCACTCAGCTCACTTTAATTAAAAAAAGGTTGCAGTGTTGCTGTCGTTCATATGCTCTAATCAGGGCTCGGGTTATTCAGAAGCGTGTGTGTGTGTGTGTGTGAGTGCGTGTGTGTGTGTGTGTTTGTGTGAGTGCGTGTGTGTGTGTGTGTGAGAGCTCTTTATGCTTCAGGAGTCAACTAAAGTAGGCTTCCATTAAGATTCGCCTATCAAACGGCAGCCGTGATAAACAGAGGATCAAAGTGTCTTGCCCTGGTTAAGAGATTTGCTTGAGCGAACAGCGCAGGTTTGTTTGCGCAGAGTCTCCGTACGCCTCGCAGATGAAAAGAGACTCGTATTACAATGCCGAAAAAGTGCCTCCCATCTAATGACACTGACACAGTGAAGGATTATCAAAGCCGCTCGGGACCTTTAGCTGTAGCTGAGTGTAAAAAGTCAGTCTGCATCCACAGTGCTTTCTGGGTAAAAGAAAAAAAGAAACGGTTTTGCATTTTGGGAATGTGGGTGATCAGTCAATCTGAGCTTTCAATAGACTCCTGCTTGGTTTGAGAGAAAACCTACACCGCTGCCACCCTTTGCAGGACTTCAAATCTTCATACAAAGCATCATGCTAATCCATCAGCATTTCATGTTAGACAATTTTACTTCTATCTGAGTTTCATGTGAGTTTCACCTGTCTGCACCTTGTGAGATGATTCATCTACTTTTCTAGTCAGGTGTGTGTAAACATCTGCACATCCTGAGAGGGTTAAAGCCAGAACTGTGGACTAAAAAAGACGGGAAAAAAAACGGAAAAGTCTAAAGAGTCGTTTGAGCCAATACTATGTAATAAATAGTGGAGATTGAATAAGAAGAAGAAGAAGAAGAAAAATAATAATAACTATAAAAGAACAGTAATAATAATAATTATAATTATTATAATTATAATTCTTATTGTTATTATTATTAATAATTATAATTATTATTATGATTAATAATAATAATAATAGTAATAATCGTGTACAATTGGGTATTAATCTGTGATTCTTCTTAGAAACAAATTTCCTCATCACCGGAGTTATACTAGTCTTTATGACTGATAATAAATCTGATCTACAGAGCAATCTAATATTAATTAACAGAGCGAATATTAATTAGTTAATCAGCATGTTAGGGCTGATAAGAGGATTGTGATGGTTAAAGTGTAAGCTTCATAGGTTTTTTTTAAAAATCTACCCTATTCAAAACATGAAAAACGAAAACATGTCAGCTGAAGATAATTAATTTATTATTATTATTATTGAAATTTTTTTTGTAAACCAAGCAGATCTCAGCAATTGCTAAAATTTTTAAATGTATGCCTTGCTTAAGTGGATCAGGACAGTGTAGAGAGCTTCTGTGTTGTTGTGTTGGTTCTTATACACACATTATCTCACATTAAACATCCTACAAACACACACTCTACCGCTCTTCCTTTCTTCTCCACACCCGTACTGCATATTGTAACGACGTGGAGATTCGAAGACGAAGTTTTTAAGTCCATTTCGAGTCTCTGGAGGTTTTTTACGCCGTTTTGGGTAATTGCTCTCGTCCACCGCTTCGGCTGGTTTTACAGAGTAAAGCTGTCTCGTGACGATATCTACTGTTAAACACACTATACACACATTCTAATCGAATTGAATTAAACAATAGTACGGCTGAATTTGAATTAAAAAAAAAATCCCTATGAATTAGTTTGGAGCCAGAGAACGTCTGTGGAGCGGAAAGAAGCGCTGGGAGAGCTGCAGTCAAAGCCAACAAAAGCTCAGCACTTTTTATTGTCAGACTTTCTTTTTTTTGCGTGCTTTTTAAATCTTCTTCACTTTTTACAGCAATAGCAAAAAAAATTCTTGCCGGCGGAAGCATAAGGGCTTCCGGAATTTTTTTCCTCCTCTCAGTGAGAGACTATTTGAAGCTGAATCTCACTGACACACTCCTGACAAGTTGACCAAAATAAAATTAATTCCCAGTGATGTGCAGAAAAACACGCAGGAGCTCGAAACTAGAGAAACACCAGAGATATAAAACTCCATTGGCACTACCATTTTGTTCGTTCAGGTGATACACACACACACAACCACACACACACACACACACACAAACACACACATGAACACACATGAACACACACACACACACACACAAACACACACATGAACACACATGAACACACATGAACACACACACACATAACACATTGATAACTATCATCTGTTAATCACTCCCTTCAGGTTTTTTAGTCATTCAGCCAAAAATGTTTGTAACCATTTATAATCACACTCTCAGGTGTTTATAATCATTTATAATCACACTCTCTGGTGTATATAATCATTTATAATCACACTCTCTGGTGTATATAATCATTTATAATCACACTCTCAGGTGTTTATAATCATTTATAATCACACTCTCAGGTGTTTATAATCATTTATAATCACACTCTCCTGGTGTTTATAATCATTTATAATCACACTCTCTGTTGTATATAATCATTTATAATCACACTCTCAGGTGTTTATAATCATTTATAATCACACTCTCCTGGTGTTTATAATCATTTATAATCACACTCTGGTGTTTATAATCATTTATAATCACACTCTCTGTTGTATATAATCATTTATAATCACACTCTCTGTGTTTATAATCATTTATAATCACACTCTCAGGTGTTTATAATCATTTATAATCACACTCTCCTGGTGTTTATAATCATTTATAATCACACTCTCTGGTGTATATAATCATTTATAATCACACTCTCTGTGTTTATAATCATTTATAATCACACTCTCAGGTGTTTATAATCATTTATAATCACACTCTCTGGTGTTTATAATCATTTATAATCACACTCTCTGTGTTTATAATCATTTATAATCACACTCTCTGGTGTTTATAATCATTTATAATCACACTCTCCGGTGTTTATAATCATTTATAATCACACTCTCTGTGTTTATAATCATTTATAATCACACTCTCTGTTGTATATAATCATTTATAATCACACTCTCTGTGTTTATAATCATTTATAATCACACTCTCAGGTGTTTATAATCATTTATAATCACACTCTCCTGGTGTTTATAATCATTTATAATCACACTCTCTGGTGTATATAATCATTTATAATCACACTCTCCTGGTGTTTATAATCATTTATAATCACACTCTCTGGTGTATATAATCATTTATAATCACACTCTCTGTGTTTATAATCATTTATAATCACACTCTCAGGTGTTTATAATCATTTATAATCACACTCTCTGGTGTTTATAATCATTTATAATCACACTCTCTGGTGTTTATAATCATTTATAATCACACTCTCAGGTGTTTATAATCATTTATAATCACACTCTCAGGTGTTTATAATCATTTATAATCACACTCTCTGTGTTTATAATCATTTATAATCACACTCTCTGGTGTTTATAATCATTTATAATCACACTCTCAGGTGTTTATAATCATTTATAATCACACTCTCAGGTGTTTATAATCATTTATAATCACACTCTCTGGTGTTTATAATCATTTATAATCACACTCCCTGGTGTTTATAATCATTTATAATCACACTCTCTGGTGTATACTCTCTATACTCTCACTTTTATTCCTCACTTCATAATAGTTATAGCTTTTTTCCTCTTAGAAAGAAAGTAGCTCACACACTTCAGCCATGCTGTTTTTTTTCCTCAATATCAGTCAGTATGAAAAATCCAGTTTTAAGCGTGAGGATAAAGAAAGAGAAGCACTTGAAGCTACACAAAGAGAAGGAATTTATTAAACACTCCTCAATATAAAAGACTCAACCTGGATAGGATTGAGGAGACTCCAGATCGAGTAGATGGAGAAGGCCCCAGAGAGGAAGATGAGGTATAAAAAGATATAAAATGGAATAAATGAGATCAATTCTATCAGCACAGGCCCGGAGCACGCTTAATGGCTCCAACAGATGCGAGAAGCGACACACGGAGGAAATCATCCGAGCTAGCGTAGCGTCGTGTGCGCTGTGGAGAGCTTTAGAACAGTACTTTGCGAAGAATCCAACTCATCACATAAATCTGTTCATTTCTGATTACAATGTGAGTCAATTAAATTATTTAGGTGAGAATTATTTCATCCATGATACTCTACATACAGAAACCCAACAATCTCATAACCGACTTGCGGTGATGAAATAAGTAGTTTGTTTTTCGAACTATATGTGGATGTGTGGTGCGAGAAAGAGTAAAACGTTTTAAAAGGTGTTAAAGCCAGAACATTGCTGAGGCTTAAAACATAAAGTATTTTTACCGACAGAAAAAAAACGAGGCATGTGTGAATGAGGGAGTGAGTGCAGAGATAGATAGATAGATAGATAGATAGATAGATAGATAGATAGATAGATAGATAGATAGATAGATAGATAGATAGATAGATAGATAGATAGATGGGGGAAGAAAACTGACCCTCACCGTGAAGCATGATGGAGGTAGCATTGTGCTAAGAGTTACCGTCAGCCTGCTGCTTGGTTCTTTAGTTAATTCCTTCTTCACTAAGTCATTGATTTCCTGTAGCATCTCATGCAGCTAGCTACACACACCCTGCGATGAGAAAGTTCCTCTGATGGAGCTATGATGGATATTTTCCTTTCTGCATTCTGAGCCTGCTAACATTATCTGGTGTCTCAGTATGTTGTGTGGCTGTAGCTTTTTGTCATATCTTGCTCTTGTTAGGTCACTCGCTACTAATCTAACATGGATAAATTCACCACCCAGTAAAGCTTCTGAGGGACAGGGCTCCATGTACAATGGAGTACAAAACAAAAAATCGTTTTCTTTGTCGTTGATCTTTGAACTAATAAAACGTATCAAAATCAGGGCTTATATGATGCTTAATGATGGGAACCCAAGCTGTGAAAATATCAGGAGGATCTTGCTAAAAATACAAGTTACCTGATCACAAACATTTTAACTGACCATGCTAATAAACATATGCGCTGTAAAATTAGAGCACAATGATCCCTGACATTATTTCTTTGACTGATTGAATATTAAGCAGGTTACTCATTTCTGTAGGAGTAAAAATCTTCCACTGATGCCTCCTCAGCTGACAACAAAGCAGACAGATCTCAGACCAGCTCCAGACGATCATACCAGCTAGCAGGAATCTGCAGAGACAGAAGCCTCATCTGAACAAAAGCAGAGTCTGTGGTGTTTTATTGTCACCCATGTTGCAGTAAAGTCAAACTTTCCTCTCGTACTGTTAGAGGACACGAAGAGTTTCCTGAGTCATCAGAGGAAGACGAGCGTCCTGCGTCGCTTCAGCCTGAGACACGATGCGGGCGGCTGTTAAAGCTGCCACAACAGCAGCCTTCTCATTAGCACCACACTGAGCCGAGCTAATAGCGAACCACATTCGCAAATTACTGACTGCTGCTCTGACAGGAGAGAGAGAAACGCTGGTGAGGGAAACCACCAACATCCCTTAATAGATCTGGAGCTGGAAAACGACATTCGCCATAATCAGACAAACTTCAGATTTATATTTTAGGATCCCAGAACCTGTGAACTCAGAAATGAGCCCAGATCAGAAAACTGGACAAATTTACAATTTGCAGTCATATCGGTGGATATACAGCATTAAGACTGTATCATAGATCTCTGCATGCTACAGCAAACCCCTGTCCTGTTTGTAGAGTGGAGTAGAGTAGAGTAGAATAAAAAAGAGTAGAGTAGAATAGAATAAAGTAGAGTAGACTAGAGTAAGGTAGAATAGAAAAGAGTAGAGTAAAGTAAGGTAGAGTAGAATAGAAAAGAGTAGAGTGGAATAGAGAAGAGTAAAGTAGAGTAGAATAGAGAAGAATAGAGTAGAATAAAGTAGAGTGGAATTGAGTAAAGTAGAGTAGAATAAAGAAGAATAGAGTAGAATAAACTAAAGTAGAGTTGAGTACAGTAGAATAAAGTAGAGAAGAATACAAACCAAAGATCTGAAAGACAAGAAGAAAGATTGGAATAAACATAAATAAATAAAATTAAATTAAATAAAAAATTTAATAAATAAAGTAATTCTGAATAATTAATAAATAAGAAAAACTATAACAAAAATAAGAAAAAAAGTTTTTATGTTTGCACTGCATACTATTATTATTATTATTATTATTATTATTATTATTATTATTATTATTATTATTATTACTTTACTATTTTACTTTTTTATTTTGCTTGGTTTTTGTTTCTGAATTTACTGAATATAGAAATAAATATAAGGCTGTAAATCAGTTTGTTTTTCATCAAACTCTTTCTTGAAATTAATACTTTTTTATCAACATATATTAAAGTATGTAAGACACACCAGACTTTTCTCCTGTTTACAAAAATAAACTATTCTAATCTCCTAATTCTCCTGGTGTTCTCTTTAAATGTTCACTTTTACGTTCAAACTTTTACTTGTGCTGTTGTATTTTTCCTGCTTAAATCCAGTGAATCCACTGAAATATGGCTCTTTCATTTTCCTGTAACTCTTCCCCTGGGGTTAAGAAATGATCTCAGAACGCACCAAAGAATAAAATAAAGAAAATAGTTTCATCATAATAATTAGCACGTGTCCCTGAGGCGCACTCGGAGAGCGAATCGACACGAGCTTCGGGGTACTTCGGAGGCAGTTGAAAAGTAATAAGGCTAAAACGTGGGAAATGTCATTCATTCTTTATTGGATTAAGCTGCTATTTGAATGCAATTAGATGACATTCATAGAAAAAAAAACACAATTCATGTGCAGTGCGATTTAAACCTCGTATATCTAACACACAACTCGAACCGTAACGCCTTCGATTCTATAAACAACGCAGTTAGCATATTTTCCTTTGATTCTCATGATGAATATCTGCATGGATTCTTACTGCGCTGGAACCAGACACAGGATTCTTTAGAAAATTTTGCTTCTATACCCCACGACTATGTCTTAAAAGCTCTACAGCCTGAATGACAGCATTTCCTTTATCAGTAAAACACCCGCTTCACACTGACAGAGACAAAGGTCTTTTTTCCCCCCTGTGATTTGTCCTTGTCTCAGTGTGATGATCAGAGAATGGAGAAGTTCAGCTTCCAGTCAAGGAGACATGTTTCATCACTGATATAGATCCTCACATCTCCCCGCGTTCCTTCCACTCAGGTTCCTCATGCAGCCGTTCGATATCAGACCCCCTGATGGACGAATTCTGAACACAACTCAGTGTGCGATCTGCTACTCGAGCTACACTTCCGAGACCATGTAGCGATGCACGTACATTACCTGTGTAAATGCAATATAAACGCAACAGTGCTCACCATATAGAATGGATTTTTTGCCATTTCTAATCACAACATCACACTGATACTGAGCTCATGTAGAGAAACTTGGATAAAGTTCCAGCAGGAAAACACTGCAAAGACAAAAGGGTTTACTTTCTGGGATTCTGTTATAAACCTGGTCTGTGAAATCAAACTGAGGAAGATTTCAATCACTTTTGAAGTCACATTTACGGGAAAATGAGAGAATTTGTCTAAATATTTGGTCTATATATTGTAACGATTGCTCGGAAGTGGGCTGTGTCAAATATATTAGTCGAATTTATTAAAATACTGGACTGATCTTAGTTCCAGTGAAAGGAACTCTTAATGCTTCAGCTTCATACCAAGACATTTTGGACAATTTCATGCTCTTTGTGGGAACAGTTTGGGGATGACCCCTTCCTGTTCCAACATGACTGCACACCAGTGACCAAAGCAAGGTCCATAAAGACATGGATGAGTGAGTTTGGTGCGGAGGAACTTGACTGGCCTGCACAGAGTCCTAACCTCAACCCCACAGAACACCTTTGGGATGAATTAGAGTGGAGACTGTGAGCCAGACCTTCTCGTCCAACATCAGTGCCTGACCTCACAAATGTGCTTCTAGAGGAATGGTCAAAAATTCCCCGAAACACACTCCTAAACCTTGTGGAAAGCCTTCCCAGAAGAGTTGAAGCTGTTCTAGCTGCAAAAGGGCGGGACAACTCCATATTACACTCATGTGCAGGTATGTTTTTTTTTTATCTGTTCCTTGTTGAAGATGACTGAATAAGTGAATTTATCTTTAAGGTACACACTATATATTGATGTGATGAGGTATTAGTGATCATAAATACAACTCGGGTTGCCCTTCCTGCTATCCTTGTGCAGGTATTGAAAAACAACAACGAAGATTAGAGTGAATCATGCCTGATGCGATCGACAGAGAGTAATATCCCGTAATATCCTCCTCCGAGACTCTGGGTCTACTACATCACATCCCTCATTCTCTCCATTCCAAAAAAGTGGCAAACTGGCAGATGGGAAGAAAAAAAGTGTGACAGGCTTTAAAAACAGGTCCTGAGATAGAGGTGACGATATAGAGAGCCTCAAGCAGAGCTCTCTCTGGGGCTAAATTCAATTTAGTTCCTTTCAACCTCATCCACACTCCTTTATCGTTCAATCAAAGAAACTGAAATCCGAAACCTTGCAATGGCCTCATTCCAATTCAGCCTACACTCCAATCTGTATCGTTTGGGGATCTAAAATATATCTGGATGTGTTCTCGATTGGAGCAGTGTTTACGGCAGTTCAGCTCCTTTATAACAATGCATTTGTAATCTCGCCGCTTCTGGGAGACACCATGGCTCTGTACTTGTACTCTTATTGGTAAAGTGCTGGTTTAAAAAAAAAAGGGACTACCAAGGATACCAACATCCAATACCATGAGATATAATGAGATGTAGGCGTAGTGTACGAACTTGCTCTAACGAACAGATGAAATCACAAAATCACCGTGACCTGCATGTATATACACTATATTGCCAAAAGTTTTGGGACACCCCTCCAAATCATTGAATTCAGGTGTTGTTTTTCAGGGGTTGGGCTCCGCCCCTTAGTTCCAGTGAAAGGAACTCTTAATGCTTCAGCTTCATACCAAGACATTTTGGACAAGTTCATGCTCTTTGTGGGAACAGTTTGGGGATGACCCCTTCCTGTTCCAACATGACTGCACACCAGTGACCAAAGCAAGGTCCATAAAGACATGGATGAGTGAGTTTGGTGTGGAGGAACTTGACTGTCCTGCACAGAGTCCTGACCTCAACCCCATAGAACACCTTTGGGATGAATTAGAGTGGAGACTGTGAGACAGACCTTCTCGTCCAACATCAGTGCCTGACTTCACAAATGTGCTTCTAATGGAATGGTCAAAAATTCCCCGAAACACACTCCTAAACCTTGTGGAAAGCCTTCCCAGAAGAGTTGAAGCTGTTCTACCTGCAAAGGGCGGGACAACTCCATATTACATTCATGTGAATGGAAAGGCAGACGTCCCAAAACTTTTGGCAATATAGTGTATGATTAAAGATACCAAATATAACAATAGCATCTTCCATTAGTACAAATAACCTGATAAAACCTCCGTCTTCTGTAGCACTTACCCCATACAGAGTCACAGCAAACCTGGGGTCTATCCTAGGGGGCTCAGGGCAAAGGGTAGGGGGCAACCAGGACTGGGTACCAACTCACAGTAGGGCAAAATCACTCACCAATTCACGCACTACGGATAATTTAGACATACCACTTAGCCTTCAACATGTGTCTTTGGACCGGAGGAGAAAACCTGAGTATCCTGAGGAAACCCCTGAAGCATGTGGAGAACATGCAAACTCCCCAACCTCTGAGGTGCTAGGCAAACATGCTAACCACCAAGCCAACATGATCCCACTGATAAAACATCTTAAATCTAAAATTCCACACATGTTCACTGCTAACAGCAAATGCTTACTTGGTAAAAATGTCTCCAGCCAATGACAGGTGACTAAAAACATCAAAGCTCTTGATGATTAGCCACTGTCCTAGCCATCTGTCACTGACAACGAGGGATTCCATAAAGACATTCGTTCTGCACTTATGGCTGTACAGAAACATTGTTTTATATGCCTAGCGACGTTCTTCTGTGTTATTGGACAGCGACCTTGTGGTCAGATAAATTAGCATTAAACTAGGAAATGTTAAGAACAGCAGTTTTTTTCACCAGTGGAAGAGGCACTTTACTCATCAGGGAAAAAGCTTCATTGACTGAATATTAAACTGCAGTTTTATCCAGCGTGGACATCCTTCCAGTAGAATACCCATTATGGTAAAATTTAGCTGACTTCACATCTTTACATTTTACAGAATAAGCACTGACCCCAGCGATTGTATTAACTTATTCCGCTATTAATAATGTATACAGTACAAGACCGTGGCCTTTCAGCATCGTCCGTCATCTTACCTTCTGTCGAATCTCCTCCTCCATCTTGATGGGCGAGCCGAGCTCCGCTACCTGCTTCACTCCTTCACTGGCGTAACCACCGTATTCCCACAGCACATAGTTCTTGGAGTGTGACGCACCAATGATGGCTGACCAGTGATTGGCTCGTCCTGTCAGGATAAAAATGGAAAAGAAATATTTAGTTGCAGAAATGAATTACTTCATGGGAAAATTAACAGATGACCTCTGGTTTAATGACCTCTGCTACTATTACTGCTACTACTAGTAGTGTTACTATTTTTTACCACTACTCTTTCTACTATTACTACTACTACTTTTATTACTACTACTGAAACCAGTGTTACTATTACTGATACTGTTACTAGTACTACTATTACTAGTACAACCAGTGTTACTACTGCTACTACTGTACTGGTACTATCACAACTAGTAGTGTTACTATTGCTTCTGGTACTCTTTCTACGATTACTGCTGCTACTTTTATTACTACTAGTTAAACCTGTTTTGCTAATATTACTGTAATATGCTAATATTACTGTTACTTATATTACTACTACTACTACTAGTACTAGTACTACTTGTAGTGTTACTATTAGTGCTACTCTTTTACTACTACTGTTCTGCTACTACTATTACTACTACTACTTTTATTAATACTACTACTACTGCTACTGTTACTATTACTACTAGTAGTAGTACTACCAGTGTTACTATTACTTCTACTACTCTTTCTACTATTACTACTGCTACTTGTGCTACTAGTGTTACTATTACTACTGCTACTCTTTCTACTATTACTACTACTACTTTTACAACTACTCCTGAATTCAGTGTTACTCTACTCTTACTAGTACTACAAGTGCTACTTTTATTACTACAACTGAAACTAGTGTTACTATTACTACCACCACTAATAATTACTAGCACTGCTACTGTTACTAGTACTAGTAGTTCTACCAGTGTTGCTGTTATTGTTACTATTACTGCTACTGCTAGTACTGAAACCCATGTTACTATTACTAGTACTGCTGCTGCTGCTGGATCTAGTGTTACTAATACTTGTACTGCAAAGTACAAGTCTTATTGTTGCTGTTTCTATTACCGATATTACTAATACTTCTACTGTACTATTGCTTCTACTATTATTATTACTATTTCTACTGAAACCAGTGTTACTGTTACTACTATTATTATTACTAATGATATTACTTCTGATACTAGTACTGTTAGAACTGCTATTAGTAGCATTACCAGCGTTCCTATCATTTTTACTACTATTACTACTACTACTACTGAAACCAGTGTTACTGTTACTACTGTTATTACTAATGTTATTACTTCTGCTACTATTACTGTTAGTACCACTTCTAGTAGCGTTACCATTATTACTATCATTATTACTACTACAGTATTACTAGAGTTATAGTTACTACCATGTTATTACCACTAGTACCATCCTAGTACTGTTACTACTAGTAGTAATATTACCAGTGTTGCAATCATTACTACCATTACTACTACAGTTACTACCCCTACTGAAACCTGTATTAGTTACTACCGCTACTGAAACCTGTATTAGTTACTACCCCTACTGAAACCTGTATTAGTTACTACCGCTACTGAAACCTGTATTAGTTACTACTGCTACTGAAACCTGTATTAGTTACTACCCCTACTGAAACCTGTATTAGTTACTACCCCTACTGAAACCTGTATTAGTTACTACCGCTACTGAAACCTGTATTAGTTACTACCCCTACCGAAACCTGTATTAGTTACTACCCCTACTGAAACCTGTATTAGTTACTACCGCTACTGAAACCTGTATTAGTTACTACCCCTACTGAAACCTGTATTAGTTACTACCCCTACTGAAACCTGTATTAGTTACTACCCCTACTGAAACCTGTATTAGTTACTACTGCTACTGAAACCTGTATTAGTTACTACCCCTACCGAAACCTGTATTAGTTACTACCCCTACTGAAACCTGTATTAGTTACTACCGCTACTGCTGTACAACTATTATTTGTACTGCTAATATCACTACTACTAATGATTTAAATATTGCTAGTATCTAGCTACTACTTTTACTATTGCTGTAACTACTACTAGCACATACCCCTGCTGCTGTTTAACATTATTAGTAATAGTTACAGCAGTAGACAGATTAGTAGGTAACATTATTAGAGTCTTACCTACTAGTTCTTCTATTGCTGTTACTCTTTCTGTAAATAGTTACTACTGCAAGTGTTACTGTTACTATTACGAACACTACTACTTGTTCTAATATTCTAATATATATATATGGATTCTAATATTTCTTTCTTTATATATACATATTAAATTTTAATCTCTGGACCAGACTCTTTATCAGATGGACTAAGAAGTGTCCAGACTGCTGTGGGATTTTATAGCCTTTGATGTCATTTAATTCTGCTTTATGAATTATCTCTCAGGAATAATCTTCTCACGCTGTGTGTACAGTTAATCCCTCAACCCAATCCTTCTGACCGTCAGTATCTCAGTGACCAGATCTGATGTCCGATCTCTGATTTTCATATTTCCGTTCATACAGTGCAGCCCTTCTTTCATTTCATACCTTAATACCTGTGAAGAACAAACACTTCAATCTCTTCAGAATTGCAAACAGCCTCGTCCAGGCAGTGCAAGCGAGTCAGTTTGTTTTTCCGACAGAAATTCTCTTCTCCTTATTTATTTACTTTTCAGATTTGAATTCCCTGACCCTTTCCTTTTTGCCTCGACCTTGTCCCGTCTAGCTCAGCGTTCCTGTAGGAACAGAGCTGAAATGTCATGAAGATAAATCTGAAGGATGAGACATGCCAGGGAACAACCTTCATGTTGTGAAAGTAAGGTGATGGTCATATTTATTTGCTTTGTTAAGGACGGATGATATAGAGGAGTAGAATTTAGACGGACGACAGATGGCTTCACACTGTTCCTCCTCCCTCGTGCTGTTTCAAACAATTTCTTCACACCTGTTCCACAGAGCAACTTCCTTTTTTTTCTTAAACTGGTTGTCTAGCAAGTCAAGTCAAACCTGCTGAAGCCTAGACCCCCCCCCCCCCACACACACACACACCAGAGTTTCAGTTTCCTAAGCTCATAAATTTCACTACTGACTTTTATCTCGTTTTCAGACTCGTTTTAATCAGCATATCGATCCAAGTGACATGCGCTCCAGCTCTGATCGAGTGTCAGTAATCCCCTTGTCTTAATTTACTCCCCAAACGGCAAGGTCAAGAAGCCCTCAGAGAACAAATCTATGGATATTAAGTCTAAAGGTAGAGGTTTCAAATCACTGAACAGAGTAGATTTTAGCAGAGTGTTGGTAGGTCTGAGAATTAATCCATTAAAGAGATGAATAAGTTAGATAAATCGACACTGGAGGCTTTTAAGCAGCTACATGAACACCAGGGTTCACTCCAACACTGAAGAAGCAGTTTCTCAGAGAAACCAGAGCAAACTTCAGATCCGGATCGTTCTCAAATCATGTGTTGTATTTAAATAAGACTAAAACTCATCAAACATTTTGGCTATGAAGTTTACAAATTGATGGGACCCCAAGAAAAGCTTCCAAATCTTTAAAAGGTGGTGATGGTGGTAGTGGTGGTGGAACACTGTTTTAACTCCATCTGGGGGTTAGGATTTGGCCAGGGATGAATGTATTAACACAAAATAAGATCCTAAATCACAATGGTTGAGGAACAAGAAAGTATTTTGCAATGCTGAAGTGTTCAAAACTGGAAACATAAAGATGAAATGCAAGGCATGGAGAAGGTTCCATCATTTCCATCCAAGATCCCCACTGCTGTTATCCACTTTATCAGACCCCCAGGATTTTGCAGCAGGGAAAAATGCCAAAAAATGTTCAATTTTCAAAACTTTTGTGCTTTTTTGTGCAAGAATTGGCAAAATCATAAGGCAGTGATCAGAAGTTCACGGTTCAAGCTCCAGCACCATGCTGTCACTGTTAGGCCCATGAGCAAGGTCCTTAACCTTCTGTGACCTGGTATCATGGCTGACTATTACTACTACTGAAACCAGTGCTACTATTACTACCACTGCTCTAATTACTACTACTGCTACGGTTACAACTACTAGTACTAGAACCAGTGTTGCTATTATTGTTACTATTACTGCTACTACTATTAAAACCCATGTTACTATTACTAGTACTGCTGCTTCTGCTGGATCCAGTGTTACTAATACTTGTACTTCAAATAAAAAACAGTCTTATTATTACTGTTACTATTACCAATATCACTACTGCTACTACTATTACTACTGCTGCTGCTATTATTAATATTATTACCACTGAAACACCCCACAAGAGCTGCAGTTTTGGAGATGCTCTGATCCAGTGGTCTAGCCATCACAATGTGGCCCTTATGGTCAAACTCACTCAAATCCTTACACTTGTCCATTTTTCCTGCTTCTAACATCAACTTTGAGGACAAAATGTTGACTTGCTGCCTAATATATCCCACCCACTAACAGGTGCCATGATGAGGAGATACTCAGAGTTATTCACTTCACCTCTCACTGGTCAGAGTGTTATAGCTGACCAGTGTCGATCATGATGGCTTTGAAACTAGTGTTTAGTAAAGAAAATTACACTTTGTCTTTGAAAAAATAAAAAAATAAAACTAAACATCACCCCCTGATTAATAGAAACCTGTACACAGTGCTTTCACTTACGGTACAGTATGTGCTATATTTATAACTCACTGGGGTAGTCTTTGGGGTGCAGTTTTTCGGACCAGTTCCCGTAGAAGGTGACCCTGTACTTGGCCGTTCCACAGGCGCAGCAATCCAGCAGAGGCTTTTCAGTGACCTCACCATACAACGGCTCTGGAGAGGAGAAAATATTAAACAGCCAGATTATTTACACACACACACACTCTAGTCTCTTGGCAGCACTTGATGAACAACATCAACATGCAGTTTAAAAGTGCAGAGACCCGCAGATGGAATATAAAGTTCTGCAGTAAAGAGCGTCTCCATGTTGAGAACCGAAGCCTCACCTTTCTCACACAGTCGCTTTGTCAGAGAGCCTTCATCCTGGAAAGAGATGATCTTCCTCTGAATGATGCTCGCCCTGAAAGACACGAGGAGGAGAGACGAGATGAGCCGAGAGAGAGGAACGGTAGAGACCAGAAAAGAAAATAAAGGAATAAAGTGAAAGGATGACATGAGCGTAGAAGAAATAAGAGATGAGAAGAGAGGAAATGGGGAAGATAAGAAGAAATAAAGAGAGAAGTGATTAGAAAAGATTGGAGAGAAGCAAAGAGAAGAGAAGAGAAGAGAAATGAGAGAAGACAAGAGAAGAGAAGAGAAAAGAAGAGAAATGAGAGAAGAGAAGACAAGAGAAGAGAAGAGAAAAGAAAAAAGGAGAAAGAAGAGAAAAAGGGAGAAATGAGAGAAGAAAAATGGGAGAAGAGAAGAGAAGAGAAGAAGAGAAAAAGGGAGAAGAGAAGAGAAGAGAAGAGAAGAGAAGAGAAGAGAAGAGAAGAGAAGAGAAGAGAAGAGAAATGAGAGAAGAGAAGACAAGAGAAGAGAAGAGAAAAGAAAAAAGGAGAAAGAAGAGAAAAAGGGAGAAATGAGAGAAGAAAAATGGGAGAAGAGAAGAGAAGAGAGGAGAGGAGAGGAGAAGAGAAGAGAAGAGAAGAGAAGAGAGGAGAGGAGAGGAGAAGAGAAGAGGAGAAGAGAAGAGAGGAGAGGAGAGGAGAGGAGAAGAGAAGAGAAGAGAAGAGAAGAGAAGAGAAGAGAAGAGAAAAGAAGAGAAGAGAAGAGAAGAGAAGAGAAGAGAAGAGAAGAGAAGAGAAGAGAAGAGAGGAGAAGAGAAGAGAGGAGAAGAGAAGAGAGGAGAAGAGCTTCATGATGAACAATGGTGTAATCAGGACCTCCTACAGACTGGCTGGAGCTGAAGCAGTGGCTCGTGTCAGACTGAAAGCTCCACAGAATCCCAGCATCACTCCAGCAGCACTGCTCCATTTCAGTAGCAGCAGGTGACAGCTGTGTCTCTACATTCACTCCAAACTCATCACACGCAGTCTCTCTGAACTCTTACGCAGTGCAATTAAGAGCCGCTTCATCTGACTTCTTTTGCCTCGTATCATCTTAAACACTGCTCTTACACTGATCCTGAACATTAGTTTATTATCTATATATTCATCTCCGATATATAAAAAAAACCATGATGATGTGGAAGTACTTCATTTCTTTCTTTCTAGCATTCCTCTTTTCCAGACCTATTTCTATCCATAAATAATTCATTCTACCTGTTTTCCGGCTCAGACCACACCGACTGCATGCGATGCTCTTCATTCCTCCATTTTCATATTTTTACTTTTGCAGGAGTTTTCCAAAAAGATTTACTGTATAAATGTAAAGTACCATATCTCCTTCATTAGTAAAATAAATCTATAAAATAAAATAAAATGAATAAAAACATAATTAATCAATCCAAAACCTTTCAGAGCCTGTCTAAATAAATAAATAAATAAATAAGTTATTTTCAATTATTTATAGAAAATATTTATTTATTTATTTATTTACTTATTTATTTATTTATTTATTTATATCAATTGCAAATTTATGTTAATCATTTATTTATATATATTTATTTAAACATTTTCTTATATATTCATTCATTTTTTTTGTTTGTTTTTATTAATTTATTACATATTTGTTTTCATTATTTACTTATACTAAATAAACATTTTTCTTTTGTATTAATTATTTGTTTATATAAGTTACCTATTTATTTTAATTATTTATTTATACGAAATAAAGATTTTTCTTTTCTCTTTGTTTATCTATTTATTTATTTATATTAATTTATTACATATTTATTTTAATTATTTAATTATAATAAATTATAGTATATAATCTTTGCTTTTCTTTTCTTTTTTTAATGGTTATTTAACAGCCGTACTCCATGTTTCTCACTTTTGTGAAACCTGTTGAATTTCCCACGTCGAGTCAACAGCGCTGATCTCTCAATCCTCCCCTGCATCTTTTCTCAAAGCAATCAGTTTTCCACCACGTAGCTTACATTTTTCACTTCTTTCACACTTTTTTTTTTGCTTTTGTTTCCTATTTTCCTCTGAGGTCTTGAACACCGTTTCATCAGCCTTGATCCACATTTCATCATCTAGCCAAACAGGGTGCAATTTGAACTGAGAGCTGGATTTTCATCTGCACCTGTACTTCCTTTTAACCGAGTCCCAGAATAAAAACACACCTCCATCAGCCCTTCTCATGTTAATTCTGTTCCCTAAAATGACTCCCAGCAGCGCTGTTCCAAGTGGGAAACGATCCGGCCGCTTGTCAGATCATTAAGCCGCCTTCTCACCTGTTGCTTTTGTTTTCTGCTCATTAATGTTTGATTGCTCTGGACTTTCAAAGTGTTCTCAACCTCATTATCTTGCACCGTGTTGCTCTTCACCACATCACCAAATCTCAGCAAACACAAGCATCTAATCCAAGCTGTCGAGTCTAATCTCCAACCGAATGTTCAAGCAAAATCACATAAATATGGTAATACTCCTTCACCTTGATTTACTGAAGGCAAAAACTTGATTACACGTGAATATTTTGATCTGATTTTACACTGACACTGAGCCTCGTTCATCATTTAACTCGTCATTTTTTCGGCCAAAGCAAACTGAAAATTCTTGCCAACAAACCTTTCGTTGATTTTCGTCATACTTGACGCATTAATCAATCAAATCAAAACCTATCAGCCGGAAATTTCTTCAAATCTTCCAATAACGCAGCTCAGCCACTGCAGCTCACCAGCTACCACTGACTCCTCCCCCTTTTACAGAGCACAGTGAATTCTTATTGCTTTCTTTCAGATCATACTTGTTGCATTAATAAATGCAGATCATCCAGAAATGTACTCTTCGACACTAACTCCTCCCCCTTTTAATTCAGTCCAAGTTCTGTTTTATAGATTTATTTATTGCTTTCCTTAAATGCAGTATCCAATAACATGGTTTTCAGGCTACATGGTGAAAGATGAAGTTTCCCTGAACCCCCTGGTGACACCTAGCAAGATAATTTGGGTTGGTAAAAGACTCCACACGAATCATGTAACACAGGGACTAAACCCAGAGTTCATACACTGTAGAGTTTTACACAGGATTCAAATCCATTTGAAATATTTCTGTTTAACTCTACGGATATTTCAGGATACACAGTTCCCAACAACTAGAGCTGTACAATCAGATAGAACATCTGCCAGCGTCTGTTTATCCAGAGGATACAGCCAACGCAATAACTGAATAAAATATCGGAGAAGAGGCCTGAGTCCAAAACCCATCACCCTGGAAGAGATACAAAATACAAAATCCTGTTGGAAGGAGAATTTAAAATGATTCAAAGTGCATGTAAAGAGATAAAAGAGCAAACTCGTAATATTTTTATTATATGCCTTCTTCTTGTTGGAAAATGCTTCAGGTCCTTTTCAGAGAGAGAGAGAGAGACGCCTCCTCCACTCTGTATCACTGCTAAAATCTCTCTCCACCGATCAGGCATAACATTATGACCACCTACCTAATATTACGTTGGTCCCCCTTTTGCTGCCAAAACAGCCCTGACCCGTCCTGCACTGTGCATTCCTTTCTATCAGAACCAGCATTAACTTCTTCAGCAGTTTGAGCAACGTCTTTTGCTCGTCTGTGGGATCGGATCACACGGGCCAGCCTTCTCTCCCCACGTGCATCAATGAGCCTTAACCGCCCATGACCCTGTCACCGGTTCACCACTGCTCCTTCCTTGGACCACTTTTGATAGATACTGACCACTGCAGACCGGGAACACCCCACAAGAGCTGCAGTTTTGGAGATGCTCTGATCCAGTGGTCTAGCCACTAGACCTTTTGGTCAAACTCGCTCAAATCCTTACACTTGTCCATTTTTCCTGCTTCTAACATCAACTTTGAGGACAAAATGTTGACTTGCTGCCTAATATATCCCACCCACTAACAGGTGCCATGATGAGGAGATACTCAGAGTTATTCACGTCACCTCTCACTGCTCAGAATCAACAATCTTGTTGTTGTTGTTGTTGTTGTTGTCGTTAAAGGGTGAGAACTTTTCTGCTTATTGTGTTTGGTTTTCTGAGGAAAAGCCACATGAAACCAGCCGCCTCGAAAAACTCTCTGTTTCAGTGTGGAGTTATTGACAGATATTAGATTTTAGCCTTCCATCTAATATCACCGCTGGAAACAATAACACACCACAATATGAGGCTGAACATAAGACCTCGGTCATATCTTGACTCTCCACACACACACACACACACACACACACACACACTTTCATACGGCACAAACCAAGCGTCTTCCCTTCCTGAACAGCCGTAATTGTCCATGCTTTAATTCAATCTCACCCCAATTTCATACATCTAGGAGAAAGCGGCAGGAGAAAAGCGCTCGCTCCATTTCTACCAGCCACCAGGCAATCAGATGCAGTAATGGTTATTTAACATCCAATTTAAATTCTATCAATGAGACGTTATTAAGGCCAGATTCACTTTCCTGCATGTACACGGCTGATGCTAATCGCCTTCGTATGTGTGTGTGTGTGTGTGTGTGGTTGTGTGTGTGTGTGAGATTGAAAGAGAGAGAGACCTCTTTTCAGGCCAGTGCTTTGAGTGCCTCAAAAGTATAAATCTGAGAGTAGATTTGACAACAGTGATGTCTATAAAAGTTTCAGTGAAGAAAGAAAGTGCTACACGTCTGGATTTTTACACTAATGTTAAATTTTTAATGTTAAAATTCCATTCAGTTTCATTTGTGTAGCGCTTTTCAGAATGGACAGTAGCTTTAAAGCAGCTATAAATTAAATTCAGGAAATAAATGATCAGTTTTAAATCAATCCCTAATGACTGGACTGAGGCTGAACAAAGGGACGATGATCATGAGGGGAAAAAAGTCTGTTTTATTGAAGATTTGCTGATGAAGATTTGAGAGTTAAAGGGCATCTGAAGACATCTCCATGCTCTCCAAGTGGGACCATCTGTGACAGACTGAAATATATTGGTGTGAAATATTGAAATATGTATTTAAAAGGATAAGTTTAAATTTATTTTTGTTTATGGGCTCCAAAGGAGTTGTTTAGAGAGTTTTGGTTGATCGGTGTTCAATTAGCTCGGCTTTCCACAAGGTTTAGGAGTGTGTTTATGGGAATTTTTGACCATTCCTCTAGAAGTGCGGTCATTTGTGAGGACAGGCACTGATGTTGGACGAGAAGGTCTGTCTCTCAGTCTCCTCTCTAATTCATCCCAAAGGTGTTCTATGGGGTTGAGGTCAGGACTCTGTGCAGGCCAGTCAAGTTCCTCCACACCAAACTCACTCATCCATGTCTTTATGGACCTTGCTTTGGTCACTGGTGTGCAGTCATGTTGGAACAGGAAGGGGTCATCCCCAAACTGTTCCCACAAAGAGCATGAAATTGTCCAAAATGTCTTGGTATGAAGCTGAAGCATTACGAGTTCCTTTCGCTGGAACTAAGGGGCCGAGTCCAACTCCTGAAAAACAACACCCGAACTCAACGATTTGGAGGGGTGTCCCAATACTTTTGGCAATATAGTTTATCTCCAACAAAACCAGAATAAGACCCGCTAATAATGAAATCATAACACAGTGTAACTGTGAGTCTGTTTGAGAAAAGGCCTCAGGTGTCTCTGCGTCGGTTTGTTGACAAAAAAAATACATCCAAAAATAATAATGAAAAAATATAAACTCTAATTAAATTAACGATTTTATTTGGTCTGCTTTCTAAATTTAATAAAAACACACAGTCTGTCTGTTTTCCTGAGAGTTCCGGCTTGTAGATCAACCATAAAATCAGATGGTAAAAATCATCAACACAGAGAAGAGCTTTCACTCGACCTGTTCTGATGAGAGAAATTTTCCAGATGATTAATTGGCCAAAAGAAAGGACATTAATAAAAACAGGTCTCAGCGGCGTGCTCAGCGGCGTGAGGAAAGCTCCAAGGGTGACGAGGCTCGCGACTTTTACCTCAGCTGATGAGACACAATCTGATGTGAAAGAACCTGATAACCAAAGTGAGAACTCATTTCCTGTCCTGTCATAAACGCAGTCCTGCAGCTCCGTCTCCAGCGCTCACCTATTTCCCTTCTTACCAGGAAACTTTAATGATGTGTATGGGTGACCCAGTGTCCAAATCTGTCCCTGTTTATATGAGAAGTACTACTTTACTGAGACTCTCTCTCTCTCTCTCTCTCTCTCTCTCTCTCTCTTTCTCTCTCTCTCTCTCTCTCTCTCTCTCCAGGCTGCAGAACCTTCACGCTCTGCCATTCCTCCACAATTACAGCTGCCCATGACTGAAACAAATTGCAGCTAACACTAAGCAGCATGACCACACAGTCTGAAAGCTCTCTGTAATAGAAGAGAAGCTGGATATAAATAAACGCACACATGCTCGTTCAAAAAACATACGATGACAGGAATGGTTGATGTTTAAAATAAGGCTTAAATTAATTTCTGTCATTTAATACGACGTTGACGTCGTCCTTCTTAAGTGCTACTGGAATAATTTTACATCGAGGTCGAGTCATTTCATTATTAATGGAATCTTTTTGAGATTTCATTCTAGTCTCAATCGTAGAAATTCTTTCTTTTTTTCTGGAAATATTTAAATATTTGCGACAATTCCCTGCCAGACCAATGTTTGAGTCTTGTTTTTTCGTGTGTATTTTGTGCTCACCTGTTCTGTCTTTACTGATTAGTCACATTATTAAAGTTCCTCTTTAATAGCTTGCCTTTGTCTAGCCCTTGTGTGTGTGTGTGTGTGTGTGTGTGTGATGACTTGAGACAACCTTCTATAAAATAAACAGTAGGTTTCCGTACCATGCCGTTATAACGGTTTCAAGCAAACGATCCGTGTTCCTGTGTGTGCTCCATGACGCCAGGACAACATCATGACTGACGATAATTGGTAAAGCCTTCAAAGCACGAAACCAGAAATAAGAGAAACTCTAAGCGGATTACGGAATTACAAAAATACTCCACAAGTGAAGAAAATAAGGCCAGCAAGTGAGGCACAACGATGACAGATGCAGCACTGGGGAGAAGAATCATTCCAAAAGAAAGACAAGTGGAGAAATATGTTCTATTCTTAGCCGATACACGAGTCTGAGGATTCAGTTTGTTATTTCCAGGATGGCAGTAAAGCAGAGTATGGTGGGGTTTATGTCACCCTCAGGGGGTTCCTCACTTCACTCATACCTGGTTTTGGTCCTTAGGGCACCCTTCAGCATGCCAGAGGGAATAACAGAACTCTCTCTCTCTCTCACCCATTTTTTGAGGACTATAACCTTTGCAATCCACCTAATACTGGAAGTCCTTCCAGCTCATCATGATTGAATTCTTCTCCAGATCATCTCCAGAAACACAAGAGATGATCCTGGAACTAAACGCTAGACTACTGATGATGATATTCCGTATTATCCCGAATGGATGCCAGTTATTTCTTCGTTCTGGGAAATTGAAGTTAGAACATAACATTACTGAAAGGAAAATCCAAGCCTGGTGGATGAAACAGCTACTTTCCTGTAGGGTTGCACCAAGCGACAGTGAGAAAGCTACATCAGTAAGCACTGTATCCACGTGGATGGATCCAGGATCGCTGGACAATTCATGGAGGAAGATCTCACCCAGCATGGAGACATGCTAAATGAAATCAGCAGTTTACACTAAGCATAGTCTTTACACTGAGCATATCCAAGCTGATGAAACAAAACAGAGAAAACTCCCTGAGATGATAAGAGGAAGAAACCTTGAGAGGAACCCGTCCTTACCTGGGTGATAGAAAATGGTGCAATTATGCAGTGGAACCTCAGCATACGAATGCCATCCATTATGAATTTCACCTTAATTGAAATTTTGCAAGAAATTTGCATCAGAATACGAAGCATTTTTGGCATATGAACGAACCGAACCGAACGGGGGCTAAGTATGTCCGGGAGGCATTCAAAACTTGTTAGTGTCAGTGTAAAGCCAAGCGAAGCTAACCGGAGCGAGTTTATGATTATTACGAATTTCTTTTCAGTCAGTGAAAGCTGTGTGAAAGAGTCAACCCACGATACCAACGTTCCCTTCAGCATGCCTTCAAAAGCTAGGTGATTTTGCGGGTGTTGTTTTGTTGACAGATTGGTGATGTGGGCGGTCTGTTCTATTTTTAGCCCAAGCTTGGTGGCACCACTTCCTGTGAGGAGCCTGGACATGGAATTCTTGGCTTGGGTCAGTTCTTTGTAAGCAGCCATACAGTTTACATACGCTTCATATTGGTCATATTGGTCATATTTTTGGGCGGCTGGAACGGATTATCTGCATTTATGTTATTTCTGATAGGAAAATGTGTCGAGGTTCCAGTGTACTATAAATCATTTCAACATGATCAAAAAGAGCAGTTTCCTATCCCGGAAATTTCTAACATGAAGTCTGTGTTGTTAAACTGTTCAGTGATGGAGACGCGAGAGCAAAACTGATTATATCCATTTCAGTCCAAAGCCATGTCCATGACCTCTGACTCAAAGTTCCTCCAAGTGATGACAAGCAGAAGTAGTTGATCAGGATGGATCAGCAGGTCTGGAGAGATGAAGTAGTCAGGAACACTGGGATCTCAGCAGTAGCTTGTGTTATATCGATGCTGGAAAATATGCTGATGTTCGACTAAAGAGTCTCTGAACACACCAAGCATCTCAAAACCTTATTACAGTGTGTGTGTGTGTGTGTGTGTGTGTGTGTGTTACAGATGCTCCTGTCACTTTTAGCCAGCGAGCTTCAACCTTACAAGCTCAGACTGACAGAGAGATCCTTTTAGAACAATTAACCCTGTTGTCCTCCTCTCTCTCTCTTTCTCTCTCTCTCTCTCTCTCTTTCTCTCTCTCTTTCTCTCTCCACAGCACTCAGGCTGAAGTGTCAGTTTGTTTAGATTTATTTACATTTATATAGCTCATGATTTTTTTTCCCCCTAAGGCACTTAGACTTAGAATGTAATACAAGCAAACAGCTGAGCCTAGCAGAATTAAAGACTTCACTTTAAGCTTAATTTCTAACTACAAATTCATTAAAAATTCATTAAAAATGTTGCAAAAAAACACTTGGACAAAACGGAATTAATAAGTAAATATTGTTACTTATTGTCTATATTCTAAATACAATAATATAAGCAGACTTTAATAAAGACATTCATAATTTATTTATTACAAAAATATGGTAATAATAAATATGTTATAAATAAGTAAATAAGGACATATAAAATATTAATAAACTGTATCATTCCGATTAAATAAACAATCAATAACAAATACAATAAATAATCAAAGAATCAATCAATCATAATCTATATTCAGAATATAATACTATAGACCATTGTTAATGAACAAAATATAATAGTAATTAAAATTTTGAACTAATCTCCAGTCAAATAAAGCAATAAAAAATAAAGTAATAAATAATAGTATAATAGTAATAAAGTATTTATCATTTAATATACTGTTTCAGTCAAAGTTAAATAATAAAAAAAAATAGTTAATAAATGTAATTAATGAGTTTATTTATAACACATATTCTAAATATAATAATTTATCCAGCTGTTAATAAAAAAATATGAATAATAAAATAAAAAAATCTTAAATGAAAGAAATAATAAATAAAGTAGCATACAAAAGCCGGCATATAATTATAATTTACTATTTAAAAAAACTATAAAATACGTTATATAATTTAATTTAAATATTTATATGAATTTATATAAATATAAACATATATAGATATATATACATATATAGATATATATATATATATATATATATATATATATATATGAATTCTATAAATAGAGAATATATATATATATATACATATATATATATATAAATAATAACAAATTATATTTTCTAGAATATAATTTAATATGCTGTACAATTACAATTACATAATAAAAAACATAATAAATATAAACCTAACAAGTTATTTTTATTACTATTATTATTATTATTACATTTTTTATTTTCTTGCTAAATGAAGATGCTCCTAGTTTGCCTCATGCGAGAGATTTCCTCAGTTTGAGATGAAGCAGGTTTATGATCTTAGACATGACTGGTGTATATCTAATTGGACGTTTTGGTATATGAGACGATTCGAGGACATTTATAGCTTTAAAACATTAATATTCTGTAGTAGAAAGGTTTGCGCCAGTGTTTCTGCTGTAGCTGTAAATCATCTACATATTGTACAACTCTTAATTTTTCTTGTTTTCTCTCAATGCATTATAATGATCCAACTTCTACATTCTTCCTCCTTCCTCCTTTCCCCTCACTACTCACTACTGTTTTCTTTCAAACGTCTTAGAAAGATCTGTTCCTGCTGTCCGTCTGGCTGTGTATCGATCACTCTATCGTGGATTCTGCTACCTTTCTGTCCTTGTCGAGTGAAAGTGGTTGGAGACTCGGTGAGGAAGAGAAGCTCATCAGTCACTGTGACAGTCACATAATAATGTACATTAATAAGAGATGTAGACGCCTTTAACGGAAGCATGTCTCGCTGGCCTCGAGTGACAGGCTCGCACCGTGCTCTCGTCATTTCACAATGTCATGCAACACGCATCACATCCATATCTCTCTCTCTCTCTCTCACAGTACAACTCTCACTACAACTCTCTCTATCTCTCTCCCTCCCTCTCTCTCTCTCTCTCTCTCTCTCTCTGCCTCATCTATTTATCATGTGAAGGTCCAGCTCATCAAACAAACACACACACACACACACACACACACACAAAACACTGTGATGAAGCTGAGTTGCTGCTACAACCCTGACGTTCCTGATGATCTACTAGATACCTCAAAAATCTCAAAGCTCATCCCAGTGCTCCACAATCTGCTAAGTTCTCCTCACCTGGTTGATCATCAGGGATCTACATCTACATCCAGATCTCACTGAAGCTGCTTTAGGACTACATCCATTCTTAAAAAACAGACTTCAATCGAATAAACTCGATTTATTTAAAGACAAAATCCACCACTTACTTGAGCAGTATGCAGCCACTGCTTGAGGAGGGTGCCGTCCAAAACACCTGGATTTTGGTCCTCCTTCGAGGGATGCTGTCGGTCACAGCTGGGGGGCAGTTAGTCATAAACCGTGTGTCATCTTCATCAATGAGCTACAGAGCAGATGCACGAGAATAAACACCAATAAATAATAATAATAATAATGAATAAATAATAAATCTTACATTTCTCAATATTTCACAGGAAAATATGTAAATATCACTGCACAGATTAAACCTGACATTTTTTTATTTTTATTTTTAAATGTAAAATTTAAGTTTTAAGAGTTTTTTTTTGTTTGTTTGTTTGTTGGAATTATTATTATTATTATTATTATTATTACTCCTGATATTATTAGTATTATCAATTTTTTTTGAAATAATAAAGACATTTATTTAATTAATTTATTTATTCATTTTTATTTTATTTTATTTTATTTTATTTTATTTTATTTTATTTTTTATTTTATTTTATTTGTTCTTTTTTTTAGCACATACTGAAATTTTTATTGCTTCTAAACCGCATCCATTTGCCAGTGATTAAAATTTCTGATATATTTCTTCAGCTATTTAACGCTGTGGAACATCTGCATCATAACTCGCTGTTCTCACTTACGTTATAGCAGCTGTAAACAGTCCTTCCCTTTCTCTCTCTCCATCAACACCCTCTCTTTATCCTTAACACGTTACCAAGAAACCGCAAAGAAGCGCCGACTCCTCCGTCATAAAAACGTCACAGCTTTCCCTCTGACACTGGAGACTCCTTCACATTCAACAGGAATGTTAAATACACACTTCCTCAGAGAAAATGTCACCATAGACATCTGCTCCTGCACAGCGTCCGTGGCACGGGTCTCTATGAACCAGCTGTTGCCATAGAAACAATAAGGTATTAAAATGATCTGGTTAAATAACACAATCCTGTGATTTGCGGTCAGAATCCAGAGTTCGGCATCACTGTGGTGTATGAGATGAGGAAGTCATTAAGGAGCGATAACAGTGTCCTGAAGAAATCGATCTGAACGCATTATCAGGCATGAAGTCGATAAAGACGTAAAGATTTCCTGTTAATTTTAAGAAAGCACCAAAGCGTCACATCAGAGCTGTAATGGAACCTAATTAAATAAAATCGACTGGGTTTTGGAGGCTGTGTGTGTGTGTGTGTGTGTGTGTGTGTGTTCGTCACTATGACACCTTGTGAGAATGCAGTAAAAGGTCCAGCTGTGTGTCAGAGTTCCAGGCTGACCTCTGACCCTTGGGCAAGCTCATTGGTCCAGCTGAAGCAACAATACACGAACGATACAAAAGCAGAGTCGAACACAAAGAGCGTGATTGCACACATCGGTTTAAAATAAAGCTCTGGTTAATATCTCAGGCACGTTGTTAGGAGCTGTTGGACTTCCAGCTGGAGGAAAAAAAAACCTTCTCTGGTCAAGCAGATGAATTCTGATTTTCTCATACTGTATAAAAATGTTTTTTTTATTATTATTATTATTATTTTGCATTTTGTTATGCCTATGAACGTCAGGGAAAAGAATAAAAACAGATAAATTGCAGTAAGTGTTCAAGGAGGAACAAAAACACTTCAGGCAACATCAAAACACTTATTAAATGCTAATATGGGATTATTTTTTGTGATCTCAAAATTTAAATTTTAGTCCAAATCGAACACAGATCTTCTTTACTGGATGAAAAGAAAGAGTGAAATTGAGGATGTGGAAAATTGGTGGTGTTACCTGATTACGGGTGATTACATCTCAAGTCATCAGAATGAAATCCAATGTGTGAGAGGCACTTTATTTATTTATTTATTTATTTATTTATTTATTTATTTGTTGGTTGATTGATTAATTATTTAATTAAATAATTATTTATTTCTATTTATTTATTTATAAATTTCAGCAATATTCAGCATCTCAGTGCTCATGATAATTCTAACGAGACTCACAGGTATATATATATATATGAAAGAATGAAAGAAAGGATGAAAGAAAAGGAGTGCTGCAAAAACAACTGCATGAGGACTGAGATGGAGGAAAGAAAAGAGAAGAAAAGAAAAGAAGCTGGAAACCCCACGATGTCTGACCTTTCCTGTCCCCGGGGTCGTCCAGTAGGGATCTGGAGTCATTACAGTAGCAGCAGCACTGCTGAGAGTTTCACTTTTACACAACAGTACAATAACAATAACGGGACGAGAAACATGTTTATGACTCAAGAATGTTTATGAAGTGTTTCCGACTTATTCCTGGACACGGGGATTGTTGGTGGAGAAAATAAAAAACTTATTAATTTTTATTTATTACTTTTAATAAGTGCTACAAGCATGGAGAAATGGACTAAAATCTGTTTTGTCAGTTTGTTTGAATTTAGCTTGGGCGGCATTTGGCAGTCCGGCTAATTACTTAACCACATGGATGCTAAACAACTAGGCTAAACTAGCTAGCTAGCAGCTGACTAGTTAGTTTATCTAATATTATCTCACCATTATTATTATTAGCAGCTAACTAGCATGACAGATACAGGATCCATCCTCCATCACAATTTTAGTGAAAGTTCCTCGTATTCAGACTACGTGCATGCTTAAGAAATTCTGAGCACGCTAGTAAAAGCTGGATAAAGCTGGTTAAAGCATCCACCACTGCCACCACAGCCTCTCTTAGCTTCATAAACCAAACCCTTAAATTTCTTTTCCCTCACTCTCCAGTCCAGCTGGTGTGAGGTGAGAGCCAGGACCTTATTTTGAACTTCCGTCCTTCGAAGGCCATTTTATCTCCTCATGAAATCCAATCATGCTGCACAATGCCATCAAGATATTGAAGGAGAGGATGAAAGATGCCTGCAGATGGCGAGAGAAAGAACAGGCAGGAAAGAGCTTTCTGAAGGATGGTGGAGAGGCTCAGAGGCAGTGTTTCGGTCTCTCCGTCTGTAAAACAGACCCTCTACTGGCTCATGAGCGAAAAGAAAATCGAGGAGGAAAAATACGAAAGCTCCTCAGCGGCCTCGTCAGCGCGAGAGGTTGAGAGACTCGGGTTAGAAGTGAGTTATTGTTTATACGCAAGTTTACAAGATTGTTTTTTTGTCATTCTTTTTTTCCTCTCTGAGAGCTCATGCAGCGAGGCAGTGGAGGCAGTGGAGGCAATAAAAGCAGATGGTGGTGCTGTAAGAGATTTACCAGGTGTGGCTGAGTGTGAAGCTTCTTCTACCTGAAGATGCAGCAGAGCAGAAAATCCTGGAGCTTTAGCATCAGAAGAAGCACCTTGCATTTCACTACAGCGGCAGTAGCAGAGAGAGAACTGAACATCCCTCATGGTCCAGCGGTCAGAGGGCTGGGGTTTGACTCCCGGGGTGTGAGGTAGTTTAAGGCAGTTGTGGCTCAGCAGTTAAAGCTCTTTATGTGCAAGCGATTTAGGTTTCTTTAAAAAAAAAAACACCCTAAAATCTCAGAGAAGAATCTCAAGCATGAAGAGTAACAGGAACAAGAACAAGAAGTCCCAGAATGCACTGCAGCAATATGAGGCAGAAACACTACACGACGAGCTCGATGGTGTTGATGACATCAAGACAAAAGAGCGTACAGATGAGGCAGCGGGACAAACTAAAGCACTAAAGTGCCACTGCATCGCTCTCTTCACACTGAGATGAGGTAAGGGGTAAATCCTACAGCACCAGGACCAGCAGGTCCTCAAACGGCATTGTGGGAAACGTAGGAAAGGATGAGCCGACGTGGACGCAGGCGTCAATGAAAAGGTTCACTACAAAAAAATGTGGTGAATCTGATGAATTGTAGAGTTACTGAACATGATAGAAATAAAGACGTGCTCTGTGTCTGTGTGTGTCTGTGTGTGTGTGTGTGTGTACACTATCCCACCTGGAATTTCCCAGCGTAATCCTCCTCCTTTTCCCCATTCCGTCCTTCCTTTAAAGCGATGAGCGTGAAGCCTTTGAAGTAAGCAGGGCTGGTGGCGTACAGCGTCACTGTGAAGGAAAAACCAGCAGAATGTGTGGGTTTACATCATTCACACATTTCCTTAAGTTTCACACAAATATAACTTTTACTGTACAGATTTTTAAACACTTCTGATGTTTATTGCTAGCTTTCCAACCTGCATGACATCTGACTCTGATTTTATGTTTTTATTTTTTTACTTCAGCATCCAAAAAAGTGAAGAATCTCACTGTAGAAGGAAAGTGTGTGCATCAACTGCAAATCTTATTCAATAAAAATCTGTCTTCTTCACTCTTTATCCAGCTTCCTGTCAGAGTTTATTATAGACTGTGCTTCACTGTAAATGTCTGTTAATGATAAATAATCGATATTCAGCTATTTAACACATAATAAATGTAAATATTTCAGAAAACATAACGTTTGAATGCTCTGTTCACAAAATATCCTCGATCCTGGTAGGAAGAGTTGGAGAATTCCGAGCGAGAGGAGAGAGCACACACAGGATGGGATGCCAGTCGATTGCCGGACACCACACACACATACAAACACACACACACGCACACACACACACACTATGAGGTCTGGTTCGTTTGCACACTGGACATAATTAAAGAAACGATGGCGGGGGGAGGGGGGGGGGATCACACAGTGTGCCCAAATCACACAGTGTGCTTGCTTCACTTAGTGCACTTGGAATCGATTCAGGATCATTTCGCTTTCTCACCACAATTAATTACCCTGGAGTTTAACTGGACCGAGACGGAATCGCTCGGACTCTCTCGGGCCGGGTCGCCGTGTTCTCAGCTGCATTTACAGGAACATGGACCAGAGTTCAGTTTAAACAGGCTAAACGTTGTATAATATGAGTGGAAGCATCCATAGAATGTTCAGTCCACTTTGCTGGAGGAAACCCAGAGGAGAACCCAGAGGAGAACCCAAAGGAGAACCCAGAGGAGAACCCAGAGGAAACTCTGCACACAGGATGGACCCTGGAGCTGTGAGGAGGAAGCACTATTCTCAACATAATAAGCTTTTTAATCATTTTATTACAACATTAGTTTGTGCTTATAAAGTGTTTATAACCTGCTCTGAACATCTGTTTCATGGCAGATGTTTGTATTTTGGTCCAAGTGTGAGCCACCGTCATTCTGATGAGCAGCAGTTAAATCTCCCCTTTATTTCATCTGGACTTCATCAAAAATCCTCCCTGGAAACTGCTCGCTGAATTCAGGACAAGTTTGTGTGAAGCTAATGCAGAACTTTATATCACTTATTACGTCATAACACGTCTTTACGCATTTCTTTAAAACACATGTCGTGAAGCGCTGCATCTTAAACATGATGATGATGATGATGATGGTGGTGGTGGTGACGGTACCTCTGTACGTGCTGCCGGGCTGGTAGCTCTCCGGTTCTCCTTCGACGCGGAGCCGAAACTCGGTGTACAGCTCCTTCCTCGCGCCGTGCGCTCGTATGATCCAGCTGCAATATCCGTCCGATTTGGGAGCCCTGTCCCCGGGTTCCTCGGTGAACGCGAGCGCGCCGCACTGGGCACCGACCGCGAGGCACAGGAGGAGCAGGAAAGCACGCGCTGCCGCTCCTGCCATCGCGCGAACAATCACAAGAGAGAGCGCGCACGCGAGAGAGAGAGAGAGAGAGAGAGAGCAGTGGCACTGAAAATGAAGTTGGTTAGAAACGCAGACAGTTATTGTTCTTATTGTTATTCATTGGCCTTTCGGTGCTTGCGAGAGAGAGAGAGCGAGAGAGAGATCCGATCTCCGCCTCCGTTAAAGACAGGGCTGCTGCTCCCATGCCGTACCGGACGGCACCGGAATATAAATAGGCGCCCGCCGATTCGCTCGAGCGTCGCTGCCCCCTGCGACGGCGACAACGACGACAATGACGACGGCGGAGGCGGCGGGGACTCCCCGAGCTGAAACTAGACGCAAGCGCGATTCACGACGACGGACGTGCAGCCGCGGCGGAAGCGCGCGCGCTGCCGGGGTCATGGAGACGCAGAGTGTTTGGGGGGTGGTAGATGTCGAGCCGAACGCGCTTATAACCGAAGTTCACGCACAATTCCCAGCGGCGGCGCTGACATTATAAACAGCTTTAGCTAAAGGGGAAGAAATCTCACAGAGGATCGGAAAGGGGATGTCCGAGGTCATGATGCAAACTTTCTGCCCTACCTCATCTGTAACACCGCCCCCCCGGTCCTCCACACACACACACACACACACACACTAGCCAACAGTGCCAAAACGGGCAGGTGCACTTTCCTGGTTCTTTGTTTTTACTGACCAGAAAATAGCTGCCAAGTGTACATAACCACAGTGCAGCTGAATTCTGCATCCTGATTGGTTAGAAAGTGTTGATTAATTTCCCCATCAGCAGCTGCACATCACATGTTTATATTAATATATCAGAAGAGCATAAAATATATATTCATTGTTAGGATTGATGACAGGTTCAGGACAGAGGTTTCTAAAAAATGGATAAAGACTGCTTCATTTTGAAATATTACAATCATTTGCTGTGATATAAACAGGTTAGAGAAAAATAATCAACTTGACAATAATGCATCTTCATCACACCACTTGTTTGTGTATCCTTCAGCGTATCGTTCCTCTTATACCACACAGTTTCTCATTTTTATCTATTTACAGTTATATAAGTTATATACACTCTGACCAGGCATAACATTATGACCACCTGCCTAATATTGTGTTGGTCTCCTTTTGCTGCCAAAACAGCCCTGACCCGTCCTGCACTGTGTATTCTGACCCCTTTCTATCAGAACTAGCATTAACTTCTTCAGCAGTTTGATCAACAGTAGCTCGTCTGTTGGATCGGATCACACGGGCCAGCCTTCTCTCCCCACGTGCATCAATGTGTCTTGACCGCCCATGACCCTGTCACCGGTTCACCACTGTTCCTTCCTTGGACCACTTTTGATAGATACTGACCACTGCAGACCGGGAACACCCCACAAGAGCTGCAGTTTTGGAGATGCTCTGATCCAGTGGTCTAGCCATCACAATTTGGTCCTTCATCAAACTCGCTCAAATCCTTACACTTGTCCATTTTTCCTGCTTCTAACATCAACTTTGAGGACAAAATGTTGACTTGCTGCCTAATATATCCCACCCACTAACAGGTGCCATGATGAGGAGATACTCAGTCTTGTTCACTTCACCTGGCACTGGTCATAATGTTATACCTGATCGGTGAATAGATATAGTTTTAATAGTTCCTGTTCTCACTTACATTATAGCAGCTATAAACAATCGTTCCCTTGCCATAGCTGAACTTGGAGAATCACAGACCGAAGCCTGACGTGAGTTTACTCTAAACCGATTCTCCTGATTCCTTGCTGTTCTCTCAGAAAGCAACAGACCTCAATCCTGCTGATTCTCCTAGTAAATAAATCAACAGAATCTATCCAGTATTGTCAGGATATAAACTCTCGGGTCAGGAAGTCGCACAGCATGATTATGTCTCAGTAATAAAATTCACTGTTGAACCCCGATGAATGAGAACTAGTCTGATCTTTACATGGACAGGCTGTTCACAGCGCTCAGCAATCACATCCACATCATTCTTCTTGCATTGTGTCCACTTGCCTGTAACCTCACTGGACACTGAGATGTGAATGTGATGAAGGTCATCAAGCGGAATCTTGACTAAATAAAACTCTTTGCTCTGTGGCAGTATGACAGCGGCTCAAAGTCCTTAGCTCTCTGGAAAAATCTCCACATAAATTCTTGAAATTGTTTCGATCGAATCCTCAGACTTAACGAGAGGCAAAGCAGACCATCAGGGATCAATAAAGCTAATAAATATTGATTAGAACACAGGATCCTCGGGATGCTGATAATTATTGATTAGAACATTGGCCTTGGTTTGAAATGAATGAGTTTCATGTAATTGTTTTTTTTCTTTAACATATTTAATGTTGAAACTAAAAATAATTCTTTGCAACAAAGTGACGCAATTTTTTTTTTTACTGTCAATTGAACATACAGCTTGTTAGTGATGAATCCAAATATAAATATTTTATCTTAAATTTAAAAATAAATTTCTAACAGTAAAATGCACACATCTGGAAAAATAATAATTTCTATAGTAACAACTTGTATGTAAATTTATACATAATGGATGCTACACATGAAAAATAAAATTAAATAAATACATTTTATGTTTTTTATATTTTTTATTTTAATATTTTTTTTATTTTTAAATAAATAACAATTTCTGTAGTAACAACTTGTATGTAAATTTATACATATAGTGGATGATACACATAAAAACTTTTAGAATAATTTATATGTATGGTGGATGCTGCACATAAAAAAATAAATAATAAATAAAATTGTGTGTAATTGTGTAGATTTTTTTTTTGTTTATTTCCATCTATAAAATGAGTCTCTATTAAGTGATGACAGGAAATTGTTTCCCAGACGTTCCACAGAATTAGACAAACTATAATTGGGTAAAAAGTACGATGTGTCATTCCTTGTTAAATGAAAAAAAAGGAAAAATCTAATTATTGCAAATTGCTGTGGTATAAAAGGGTTTAAAAGCCTTGAGAACATTTCTAGTGTCAGTGATGAGGCTGAAAATAATCAACTTTAACCTAAACACTGTTTTTTTATTCCTTTCATAAGCAATCATGCGCATTGTAAACCCAGAATAAAGGCGGAGGGAGAACTCTGAAAAGCAGCAGCTGTTTATGGTTGATGGCAGACGCTTAAATCTTAAATCATTAAGCATTATCTAAAAAAAAAACACTATTATCCATCTGCTTTAATTAAAAGTCTGCAGTTAATTGCCAGGCATTAAAAAGATCTTTCATGTTCTTCAGATGGGGTTTTAGAGCTGCATTGGGATCCATAGGGTCATGTCTGATTTTTTTCTGAGGAACTCCTAAAGCTAAAAGTTTTTAATAGTAGCCGAGAAGATCTTACCAACCTTCATGTTTTCCTTCTTTTTATTAAAAAAAAAGAAAACTTTGATGCAGGGGTCAGTGACAGAGACGGAGAGCAAATATCACATTAAATTCCAATCAATTAAATTATTCTTATTTTATAATTCATTATATTATTTTATGTACCGTACCGATAACTCACACTGCACTCTATCTATCTATCTATCTATCTATCTATCTATCTATCTATCTATCTATCTATCTATCTATCTATCTATCTATCTATCTATCTATAAAGAAAAAACAAATGGTTGCTGTGGAAACCTTAAATGAGTTGTAATGTCACTATTTACCATCAGTTGCTCAGAGTGATGCTACCAGCACCATGTTTCACAGTAATGATGATGTTCTCAGGATAATGACCAGACCACTGCTGGGTTTTCAGTGTAATTATCCAAGCTGCTGTATGTTAAAAGTTATTACTCAGCTTTCTCACAGTCAATCAAACCAAAAGAAGCATTTATTATTTCTCTGATTAAGGATTCTCGCGCTGTAGGACACACAATGTGCTTCTGACCACTGCTTGGTCCATTTGTATGTATGCAGAGTGGCAGCGTGACACTGATGAGTGTCGATGTGCCCTTCAGGCCATCAGAGGGTTTTGGCTGGGAGAGCAAACCCTGAGGGTGGACGAGGGAACTCGTGCGTTACTCATTGGGATCTCGTCGTCCGTTCCAGAGGTTGAGTAACATCTGTACAGAAATCACTCACCATGTCAGAAGCCATGGACTGAATTGTAGAGCTTTGGAAGGAATCACTAGACACTGTTAGTTGTCAAAAGCCAGAATCATAAACATGTCACACGTCTTATTATCCTTCATACAACCTTTACATGAAATTAGTCTTCACAGAAGCAGAAGAAAAGCCAACACCACAGATGTTCATTCTGTCCTGGAAAAATGCTGTCCCTGCTGCTATCGTCCAGATCCTCGCTTAAAGCTAGACTGCAATTAGATTATTTTATATCCAGAGAAAAAAACCCCTTGCTTTCTGTAGATATGTAAATATGTTAAAGAAATACTACACCCACACACACTCATTCAAATCTGGCTCGGATTTCTCCCATGTGCCTTTCTGCCTGCAGGTTTAATTAACTCTTCTCTCTCTCTAATTATTCCCTCCCTCACTGATGGTCGTCACATTGCGAGGAATTATGTATGTTGTGCTTGTTAAAGTCTCTTCTAACCCTCGTAAATGAAAAGATCTTCCTCATTTGCACTCCGCAGTTGATACGGAGAGATCTTAAGACCTTAATTGTGATATTCCCTTTGCTCATTTTAGAATTTCCCTTCTGCACCATGGTGATTGAGTCGGATATTGATGTGGTCATTCCGTATCCGACGGTAAACTTACGGAATTTAACTGGAGAGTCTCGTTGAGAACAGTCTTAGATTTATTCCATGGTGGTTCTTGTGGATTTTATTGACTCATTCATCTCCTTTTCTATTTGGGGGATTGTGTTAGCTGTATAGGTTCTTCTCTCTCTCTCTCTCTCTCTCTCTCTCTCTCTCTCTCTCTCTCTCTCTCTCAATGATCCAGATTGCTTCTATCTATCTATCTATCTATCTATCTATCTATCTATCTATCTATCTATCTATCTATCTATCTATCTATCTATCTATCTATCTATCTATCTATGTTCTTCTTATGTCTGTCTCTCTCTCTCTCTGTCAGTGATCCAGTGCTTCTGCTCTCCAGACCTTCCTGATTCATCTTGATGCCCTACTTCTGGTTGGAGGAGTCTCATCACTTGGAGGTGCTCGCTGCTGCCAAGAATGCTCCATATGGACAGCCTGGAGATACATGGGACTGCTGTAGATAAGACCATGGAGATGACTTTGATCTGCTGTTGCCATGGTCAGGTCTTTATCATTAAACACTTGATGGCTTGAGCAGGAAGGAGTTTATGTTAAAACTTTAATGAATTCAGAAATGACTCATAAGTTGCTCAAAAGCTCCTGGTTACAAAATTGTACATAACTACATACTCTACAGTTAGAGAAAGAGAATTATTATTTATTTATTGTTGTTTTATATCAATAAAAGCTGATTTGTGAAAATACTTCTTTAAAAAATCACCTCTTTCTTCACTTTCATACAATATGATTCAGTTTGTGGAATGCTCCATCATTTTTCAATTAACACACTCATTATTAGCAGATAAACTTAATTGTCTGGCGAATGTGGATGACACGATCATTTACTACACCATCTTCATGTATAAAGGAAAGTTTGGCATAATGATGCAGTTTCTTACTTGGGAAAGTCTGTAGATTGAGTCACAGCAGAGCAACTGGGTGCCAAAGTGCAGCGTATTGCCTCTTAAAGCTAAAACCCAAACCTCAGTCAGATCCTTGGTATGGACGATATGCCTCTCACCAATTTGTTGTTTTTTTTTTCCTGTGGTCTCCTGTGGACCAATCTGGCAAGTTGGAAATGACCTGAAGTTAACCTGACATAATAAGCTGTTTAAATGAGGTAGATGCTGGTGGAACAGGTGCTGGGGCTGTTCTCCTGCAAGAGGATGATTATTATCCCATCTGCTATTTTTAAAGAAATTTTAAAGCCAATTAGCACATAGCATAAAACTCTTGCTTTTAATATCAGCTCTTCAACACTTTGAGCTATACTCGTGGAATAACTCAGACTTTGTGTGTGTTATACATAATAACAATGATCTTTCAGTCCATCATCAAGTGTCTGACGACATACCTGCATGTAGTCTCAGCAAAGTATTTCAGTGGATTAACCGAGTCAAGAAAAAATACTGTAGTAGACTTTATACCCATAATAAAAATCAGATGGAGGTTCATCATCTCTAGTTCTCTCAACAGGAACCTGGTTTCTGTAGCAGATCTTCTGGTGAAGTTCATCCTGTGATGTGTGTTTATGTCAATTATTTAGCTGAAGGGAGCTCATTACACCAAAGGCAGAATGGGGAAAGATTTCACAAAATTAAAAATAAAATAAAAAAATAAATTAAATTAAATTAAATTAAATTAAATTAAATTAAATTAAATTAAATTAAATTAAATTAAATTAAATTAAATTAAATTAAATTAAAGAATCTACTAAGCATTTGGGTCACTTTTAATAAAATAAAATAAAATAAAATAAAATAAAATAAAATAAAATAAAATAAAATAAAATAAAATAAAATAAAATGTATTTATTTATTTATTTATTACTTAATTATTTAAAAAAAATTACCAAGCATTTGGGTCATTTTTTAAGATCTGTAGCATGAACTATTCTATTTTTTTCCAATCTGTGGTCTTTTTGTAGTCTTTACATTTTTTTATTTGATTTATTTAATTTGATTTATTTCAGAGTTGCTTGGAATTAATTTGGAATTTATTTATTGTACAGACCTGACACTGTGCCTTTAAACATGTTACATAAATAAAGCCGAGTTGATGGCTTCATTGATTTTTTTTATTTTATTTATCTGAATATTTAACAGATCACATCTCTTGTTAAAAATAATCGATGATGAAAACAGAAGGTTTAAGGATGATTAAACAGACAAGTATGGGTTTAAACTTTCCATTTTTTATTCTCATTCTGTCACTAATAAAACAAAGCATAATCTCTTTAAATGAGCATTATTTCACAAGTATTACTTAACCAGAACTTTGTTAACATAAAAATATATGGAACTGGAACTTTTTATTCCGGTTTGAATAAGCACAGTATGAAGAATGTGGTCACTGATCTCCTTCCTCGATGATGAGATGATTCACACTTACATGGAGCTTACTGCTCCAGTTCCAGTTTGTTTTCCATGTGTAATTACGTTGATTGCATCGTTTCCAGAAGAGTGCTGAAGAACAGACGTCGGGTTCGAATCCAGACGAAGCATGCAGTCTATTCAGTAGCTGAGCACTCGCTTTACATCCTACAGAAGCTCTGACCTTTTCTGAAGACTTGCCCTTTATTTGTTCAGATGACCTTTCATTGTAGAGGAAGGTCCAAACCCTCGTGCCTTCATGTGTTCCGTGGTGAATGTCATGCCTGAGGTTATCTGAGCTAAGTTATTATTATTTTTGTAAAAAAAAAAAGAAAGAAAAGCAAAACTCTTTTTTTTAACGGCCAGATTTTCCTTTCATTTCCACAATTATTACAGGTTCTAAATTATTAAAGGCTCTAAATTATCGCCTCAAAAGTTAATACAATGTCAGTTTGTGGAAAAAGACTGCTGAATGTATAATTTTTTTAATTTTTTGCTTTTCTTTTAAAGTTTAAAGGCTGCTTTCAGGTCTGTTATGTCCTGCTGGGATAGAGCATACAATATATTACCAAAAGGTTTTGGGACTTTTGCCTTTCCTTGCACATGAATGTAATATGGAGTTGCCCCGCCCTTTGCAGCTATAACAGCTTCAACTTTCTAATTCATCCCAAAGGTGTTCTATGGGGTTGAGGTCAGGACTCTGTGCAGGCCAGTCAAGTTCCTCCACACCAAACTCACTCATCCATGTCTTTATGGACCTTGCTTTGGTCTCTGGTGTGCAGTCATGTTGGAACAGGAAGGGGTCATCCCCAAACTGTTCCCACAAAGAGCATGAAATTGTCCAAAATGTCTTGGAATGAAGCTGAAGCATTAAGAGTTCCTTTCACTGGAACTAAGGGGCCGAGTCCAACCCCTGAAAAACAACACCTGAGCTCAATGATTTGGAGGGGTGTCCCAATACTTTTGGCAATATAGTGTATGTAAGATGGGGGTTAGAATATAATATACCTCAGGAGGAAAAAATTGAGTTTGCTTGTTCTTGTCCTGATTTTCACTTTTAGTGTTAAAGACTCTTGTAGTGGTCAGAAAATTTTGCACATATTTTTACATCTCTCTAAAACAGATAACTCTGGGTATTATACATACCAGAAAATGTTCAGGTCACCAGATTAGAGATGTGAAGTTATAATTATCTCTGAAAGCTGAGATACACTGACTCTAAAAAACAGTAATGCACATCACCCCTGCAGTCCCAATGTGGACCCGAAGGCTGGGATTTTCAACTGTTTATTAAAAGGTTGCCATGTATGGAAACCTCAAATCCTCATATTAGGATGTATGGATTATCTTTAGAAAGCTAATCCAGAAAGTCTGGGTTTTTTAAGTCTGCTATCTGCAGTTTAATGAGACAGAACTAATGATTCATGAGTTGAAAGGAACATTGCTTCTATTTCGATTGATTAATTGTGAATTTTGATTTTCCTCGCTAAGAAGGTCAAGGCCTCAGACTCCAGCTCCTCCTGCAGGATTCCCAGATATCCCCAATATGGCCGTGAGATATAATCTCTGGGTCTGCCTCAGGGTCTGTGTCCAGCTGAACATGATGATAACTGATAACTGGCATCTGCCCTGGGGGCATCATTTAAAGTTGCCCAAAGTACCTCAAGTGTAGCTCCACTCAATTCATAGAAGAAGAGGTTTTCCTCTGAGTCTATCCCAGATTTCTGAGCTAAAATAAACATGTGGTGTTTATGAATTTTGTTAAACTGACTTGCATTGATTGGTAGCTGAACTGAGAAAGCCAGGAGAACATTTCTTGGACAGAACTAGGCGCAGGGTTGTGCATGGAATGTTTACGAATTGCCCAAAGAACCCTTAACCCATGAGTTACCGCCATTTTGAACTTCAGAACTTTTTTTTAATATCAAAAGATGGTTTGATGGAAAATTGTGACAAATTAGTCTTTGTTCACTGTACAATTTAGTTGCTAAGCTAAGGCTAGGACAGATCTGCTGTAAGTTCTTCATAGTCTAAAGATCTTAAGCCATAATGTACTATGAGCTGTTTGACTATTATTTTTTTTCCATTGGAACAAAATGTACTTAAATGATGCTGCAGGCCAGATTTGCTCTGGACCAACATCCACTGTTTAAATCTCAGTATAAATAAACAAGAAGCAAGCTGAAGGTTTACATGAGCTGTTCCTGCTTTGGTTCAAATCTTAGGATTTAGATCAGTCGCCAAAGTGTTGGTGTAGGAAGAGTTTCACAAGTTTGGTATGCCAGCTCAGATGCATTTAGCTCAAGGTTGAGAGAAGGTTTCTTCAGTAATTGTGCAGTCTGTAAGGTTCTGAAAAAGCCTGACCGCTTCTAATCTCGTAGTGGCTTTTATTTCAGAACCTTGAACCATCGGAAATTATTAGCATTTTGATGTTTAAGATCACTTAAACACTTAAACGCCTGTGTAATGCAACAGATATGGTGGAATCAGTGTAGGTAACAGTATCTGTTATTTTAACCACCAGAAACATGTTTATTACTTCATACTGGTTAATAAGTTTTTATTCAGGGTGGGTTGAAATATTGGCTAAAGTGTTTATTATTTCACTCGTTAGTTCATGGACTAATTACTTTGTCAGTTGTGGTGGATTAGTGCTCAAGTTCACTGTGTGTATATTTGTATGTATTTAAGCCCCACCCACTCAACACAACCACACTGTGTAATGTGTCCCTGAAAAAAAATTCTGGTAATAAGTAATATACGCATCAGTTTCCTTTATAAACCTGATAAATCTCATTCTTTTAGAGAAGACACATTAAACTAAAATAAATAAAAAACAGGAAATGGCAAAGCAAGAAAGGAGAGAATGAAGGTCAAGACAGGGTTTCAGTAAAAGCAGAGTAATTGCACTCTTCAGACTGAGGCATGAGGGTCACTGGCGGAACACAATTCCCTTCGGATCTGCACAAAATTCCATTAACTTTAATATTCCTAAGAGTATGTAAGTAGACACTTATACAGTGTTAACATTGCTGACCTGGTGGAAGATGAAAGCGGAGAAAAAAGTAGGCTGAATTAAAAGGCAAGGGCCAAAAAAATGAAAGAAGATGGAGAGTCATATACTGGCAGTTTGTGCAGTTCATCCATTCTCTATACCCACTTTATTCCTAATCAGGGTCATGGGGATCTGCTGGAGCCTATCCCAGCACACATTGGGTGAAAGGCAGGGGTACACCCTGGACAGGTCACCAGTCCATCATAGGGCCACACATATAGACAGACAACCACACACAATCACTCTTATGGGCAATTTAGAATTACCAATCAACCTAATCTACATGTTTTTGGATACCGGAGGAAACCGGAGTACCCAGAGTAAACCCACGCAGGTACGGGGAGTACATGCAAACTCCACACAGAAAGAAACCACTGCCTGTTCGAACCCAGGACCTTCTTGCTGTAAAGCAACAGTGCTAAGCCGCACTAAGCCACTGTACTGCCTTTTGTGCAGTTCATCAAACCCTAATGCTGCAGTAAGGAGCGTGAGAGCAGCACTGATTTACCCACTTCACAGCTCTCTGGGGGGTCAATTTTTGCAGACCTGGGTCACCACCACATGCACCTGTCTATCAGTGTGTAGCTTAAATATGTTTTTTCATCCGCATGCACAGATGGACGTATTGTTATATTGTTAGTAATGGCTGTTTTTCTAGCAGACTCTCCAGACTTATGTCTTCCAGCTCTTCTTCTATTCTGAGAAGACAAGATAAACAGGGGAAGAGAAACGATTTAGCGATGTTTTGAGTAAACGAAACAGCAGTTGTGCATTTAAAGGATGTGTAATTTATTTTGATTTCCAAATCAATTCCGCTGCCATGGGGTTCTACCAAATATGCTCATTTTGTTCATCCTGAGAAAGGGAAATTAAGTGAAGTTACTGTTTATTTACAAAAACAAACACCAAATGATTGTTTCTCTTTTCTGCACAATCACATATTTCTCTCATGAGAATGAAATGAAATGTTTACATGTTGCAGAAGGAGATGCAGTGATGCTTCATGGATCCAGAACTTCAACAACAATCAGTGTGGTGTTTTACATGTTCTCCCCAATGGTTTCCTTCAGGTTCTCTGGTTTCCTCCTACCTCCCAAGAACATTCCAGAGGTTGCCGGAAGCTGGAGTCAGCCATGATACAGTTCCCCTGGACCAGAGAGGGTTAAAGACCCAGTGACAGTGGCAGCTTGACAGTCCTGGGGTTTGACCCCCACAACCTTCTAACTCAGAGCCTTAACCATTGAAGCAGCACTATCCTGAAAATGAAGTGTATTATTGGAAGACTGGAAAATGATATTATCTGCCAACTTTCTGACATGAACTCCTAATTCTTTTCCAATGAACGCACCAAACTCATGGAGGCAGACAGTGAGAGCAAGAGGTGGAGAGAGGAAATGAGGCCAGAGGACTGAAGATCAGATGGATGAGGACCCTTCTCGGGCTAATTGAGAGTAAATGTCCTGCTGTGGCACGCACACTTCACTCAGCATATGTTTCTGATTTGTGGTCATCAGTTGATATAATGAGCTCCGGGTGAAGCCAGTTTCGAGGCAGTGAAGCAAGGCAGGCAGGAGCAGCAAGCCAAAAAGCACACACGTAGCATTTCTTTTTATAAAACATCAGAGACATCTGATTTGCATCACACGTCAGTATTATTTTTGTCAGTACAGAGAACTGCTGGAAAGCATCGACCGTCCTCTTCAGGTAGATGGCACCGTAGGTGGTACTTTTGTGTATGGATGCATTAGATATTGCTCTACTTTTGTGTCAGTTAATACATTTATATCAATTATTTTTACAAAAAATAATCAAAACATTTACATAATATCCTTTATACACCAAATCAAACAAGGCATCTCACCAGAATTCCATTCGGTTTGCAGACAAGAGAAATATTTTAGGTTAATGACACTGGAATCATCTTACAACTGAGGCATACTCATTAATAATGGAACGATATTTTTTTCTCCAGAAAGTCTTGATCAGAGATCTTGATTCCTAACTCTTTCTTAACCTAGGTGTCCTTCAAGGTTGTGTACCCCCACTTTTTCTATTTTCTTCAATTCGTTTACTTTTCAACCAGTAGAGAAGGTCAATCCAGATTTCTCTATGCCAGGTCCTTCTTGGTGGATCCAAATGTTCCCAAGATATATAGAGGCTCTTGTGCAGTGTCCATCTTCTCGTCCTGTCACAGAAAGTAAGCTCAGCAGCCCTGCAGAGAAAATTCATTTCTAACTCCAGTGCCTTAGACCTTGACCTTATATTTTCTGTTTTAGTCTTGGCCGTTTCTCACACACTATCCATCTTTTACCCCATAACACGACAGCTACCTATCAGAGAGGGTGAAAGCTAACACATGCTTCCTCCAAGATAAGTGAAGCTAGCTGATAAGTGAAGCTAGCTGCCATCTGGTCAAGAGTCATGCAAGTATAGGAAAGTTCAGTCTTCCCTCTCCCTCATACATAAGCAAACAAATGATGGTCTACTGTGATGGACAGGAAAGAAACCTTATGGCTTCCTGTCATGGACTTCTGCTGCATTGTGAGGATCTGAATTTATTTAAAGTTTTTGAATTGATTAAATTGCACCAGCTGAACTTGAAAGGTTCAGTCTCACATCAGCTAATATTTAAAAATACCTAATATCAATTAGCCGATACGCATATAGTTACAATTAATATATAGTTACAATTAATCAAACGTCAGTGTAACTTTGCAGAAAAGTAAAATGTTTACTGTAAAAAAATGTAATTGTTTACAAAGTTTGACTTTTTTTGCAAACATGTATTCAAACTCTACGATCTGTTCGTCTTCGGATACTCCACAGACACCTCCCCAATAAATTCCAATACCAAGCATCATTAATTTGAAATAACTATTTGGTTGGAAGACCGGGCAGGGGAAATACAGCAAGAATGAGCTTCCCTCTTTACTCCATCACAGCCGCTGCTTCGGTGAGATTTATCACCGATAAGATTTATCGCTAATTCCTTAATACACTCCAGATTCCCTCAGTCCTGAGATCCAGACAGAATGAGTAAAGAGGGAAGGAAAGAAAATGATAGATAAGAACATTTGAAGCTGGTGAGTGGAAAATGATTTTACACACAGTGTGGAGTGTGGAGAGAAGGACAGACCGAAAACCTGGAGCTAGATTCGTTTCTGAATCATTACATATACAGCTGAGAGCAAAAGTTTGTGCACCCTTAGTTAAAGAAACAAATGAATATATAGGGTTAAGTCTCATTCGTTTATGATAGATAGATAGATAGATAGATAGATAGATAGATAGATAGATAGATAGATAGATAGATAGATAGATAGATAGATAGACAGGGAGGGAGGAAGGGAGGGAGTCAAGGGAGGTAGGTAGGTAGGTTGGAGGACAGACTGACAGACAGACAGACAGATCGTTATACTCTGTAGCTACAATTTTCCTTTACTGGTCTTCCTGAAGATTCCCAAACCCTGTTCCGGGCACGACGATGCCCCTGTACACAAAGCCTCTGAGCTCCATAAAGACATGGTGTGCAGGTGAAGGTTGGATCCAAAATCTAGAGAAGAGAAGAGAAGAGAAGAGAAGAGAAGAGAAGAGAAGAGAAGAGAAGAGAAGAGAAGAGAAGAGAAATGGGAGAAGAAAAATGGGAGAAGAGAAGAGAAGAGAAGAGAAAACAAGAGAAGAGAAGAGAAGAGAAGAGAAGAGAAGAGAAGAGAAGAGAAGAGAAGAGAAAACAAGAGAAGAGAAGAGAAGAGAAGAGAAGAGAAGAGAAGAGAAGAGAAAACAAGAGAAGAGAAGAGAAGAGAAGAGAAAACAAGAGAAAACAAGAGAAGAGAAGAGAAGAGAAGAGAAGAGAAGAGAAGAGAAGAGAAGAGAAGAGAAGAGAAGAGAAGAGAAGAGAAGAGAAATGGGAGAAGAAAAATGGGAGAAGAGAAGAGAAGAGAAGAGAAGAGAAGAGAAGAGAAGAGAAGAGAAGAGAAGAGAAGAGAAGAGAAGAGAAGAGAAGAGAAGAGAAATGGGAGAAGAAAAATGGGAGAAGAGAAGAGATCAGCTTCACTTTTTTATTCTACCTAGATACATAAAAGAAAGAACAAACACATTCTCTCTATCCTATATATCCTCACAGCTTATTTTCAGATGGATGATGTGATGTCTCTCTACAGCAGCGTCTGGGAGGTTTTAATGCATGTTCATGTTCAGCTCCAGCCTTGTATCCAAAAAATGAGCCTGGATCGATCTCTGTGAGCCGGCGTGTTCCACTGACCAGACTTTAAACTAGCCAAGTGGGATCAGATCAGATAGCCATGCACGACCCGCGGCTCTGACAGTGTGACTCTTTCTAGCGGACGGAATTCACTCTAACGCTTTGGTACGGCTTTTATTTTTATTTTATTTAGCTTTAAAGGATAACAGAAAGAACTCCAGGAGTAATTCCTTCAGGAAAGTGTTCCATAATTCCGTTAATTGGCTTCCTGTACTTCTTCTACAGAGGAAAGTCAATAGTAAAGCAATGTAAAAAATGATTAATAAATATAAAGTGTTTCATTTTTCAGGAAGCCTTTATAACTTTGCTGTATATATATATATATATTATTTTTTTTTATTTATTTTTTTTTTAAATCAAACCACTTCAACACATCTCAAAGCAAGAAGACATAAAGCAAGAAACTTCCAGACCTGATGAGACCTTAAAGGTAGCATCGGTGTAAATAATTTAGCTTAATTTACTTTAATAATTTATGCGAACAAGAGCAGGCATTATGCTCAGTGCAGATTCGCTGCAGTTCGGGTATCAGTTCAAACACAGGAGATAAACATGGACGCTGAACCAGCCGATAAACAGAACGCCGTCGCGCAGCTTCGAAGAGTCTTTGAAAAGATAGTAAACCTGTGGGAATTACACTGCTGCTTTACTTAGAGCACAATATCTGAGAAAACATGAGGTTATAAGAGTGCTCGAGCTGTGGAGAGAAGAGAAGAGGCTTCTCGAACCTCAGAAGAGAAGGCCTGGATAGTCAGTTGCCAGGAAACTTGTGAGGCTCCGTTTGAACTTGGCTCCACTTTCCAAGTAAACGACTTAACAATTTCCCACTCACTTAACACCAGCACGCGGCACGGGTGCCAATCGAGAGCTCCGTTCGGCCTGAAATCTGCATGAATTATAATAATAATTGCAACCATTCGATATCACACACACCTATAGAGTATCTCTTTATACATCTGGATGTTAAATAATACCGTAGGATTCAGTTACAGGGATGTAAAGAACCCACATTTATCATGAGATGATGAGATTTTTATGAGGCTTTGACAGTTTTCAGCTGCTTTTTTTTCCCCTTCACACTCAGCCGTATGCAAAGCTCCAGAATTAATTAGGCTACAGAACATTCAGTCCTCTTTTCAAGGTTCAAAAGCATGACATTAGCACCACAAAGATTCGCCCAGCTCAGTGCTTTTGTACTACCTTCAAACGCAGAGGGTGTAAAATAAATCTCATCCACGTCAATTAAGCTAATTTTGGCCTTTTTTTTAGATATATGGAGAAAAATGACCGTGGCTAAAATATTTTAAACAACAAGGTAATGTACGATGATCTCGTAAAATAGATGCTGGACATAAACCACCAGATTAATAGAACAAATCATTTGTATTGTTATTTTTAAGTCCTTGTTCACACACTCATGCTTTTTATGGTTCATCTTTACAGCTATGACTCATATAACCCCCAAAAAACTGTCCACCTCTCTTCCTTTTCTGCTGTGTCTCATGAATAATTTGATTTTTCTCCCACTAGGACAAAGAACAAAGTGTCCCTCGGAACAGCAAAGCACTCTGGGTAGTCGACATATTTGGTGTTATTGCTGTCACAACACAAACTGTAAAGCATTGTGTTCATGCAGATGGTGGGATAAAAGCTGCTTAGACTTGCAAATGCCTTTATAAACTCATTACATCACACCGTTACCCATCAAGGGTGAAATTCCAAAGTGTTTAATGTTCTCTGGAGGTGATTCAGATGACCTCTGGCTTTTAGGCAGCACCTTTTGCATGACATGTTATATTTAGAGTAGAGCAGAAGGCCACCTTGGCTTCCTCTAGTGTCAGGTGAGAAGACTGAAGACTGGAGAAACGCTGCATGATCTTTCTCCAGGTTCAAAAGGAATGACAAATATCTCAAGCCAATATGATTTTCCACATTCATCAAAGCGTATCAGCGGAAGAGAAATAAAATTATTACATTCTATTAGATTTTACCTGCTATTTAATTATTCCTACTAGCTTCCTGGTGGTCCACTGGCAGGATCCTGTGCTCTTATTGTCGTGGCTTGGGTTCAATTCCTGGAGTTAACTCTCAGTGAGGGTCCCAAGCTCGGATAAAATGAGAGGGTTGTGTCAGGAAGGGCATCCCGCATAAATCCTGTGCCAAACTGAAACATTGTGACCAAATGATCTGCTGTGATGACCCTGAACAGGGAGCAGCCGAAAGAACAACATTATTGCTCTTATTATTATTATACTACACTATATTGCCAAAAGTTTTGAGACACCCCACCAATTCATCGAATTCAGGTGTTGTTTTTCAGGGGTTGGGCTCGGCCCCTTGGTTCCAGTGAAAGGAACTCTTAATGCTTCAGCTTCATACCAAGACATTTTGGACAATTTCATGCTCTTTGTGGGAACAGTTTGGGGATGACCCCTTCCTGTTCCAACATGACTGCACACCAGTGACCAAAGCAAGGTCCATAAAGACATGGATGAGTGAGTTTGGTGTGGAGGAACCTGACTGGCCTGCACAGAGTCCTGACCTCAACCCTATAGAACACCTTTGGGATGAATTAGAGCGGAGACTGTGAGACAGACCTTCTCATCCAACATCAGTGCCTGACCTCACAAATGTGCTTCTAGAGGAACGGTCAAAAATTCCCATAAACACACTCCTAAACCTTGTGGAAAGCCTTCCCAGAAGAGTTGAAGCTGTTATAGCTGCAAAGGGCGGGACAACTCCATATTACATTCATGTGCATGTAAAGGCAGATGTTCCAAAACTTTTGGCACCATAGTGTATTTGTCTGGTAATGTAAATTATAAAATGTGTCAGGGTTCACTGGAGAAACCCAAATACAGCATTTTTTTTCCCACAGTGTGTCGTGTGTCATATGGCAGTTTTATTGCTCTAACAGCTGCAAGAAATAAACAGATTTCTGTGATAAAAACGCTAGTATAAAGAATATAAACAGCAGGGGTCGTTTTATTCTTAGAAGCCGATGCAATTTGTGGACATTTTTTTACACTCCGTTTTCTCAGTTTCAGAACACAGGAAGTGCTCACAAATGACACATTATTTATTTGAAAAAAAGAAAAGAAAAGTGATAAAACAAAACAGAAAAATAAAAATCCTAAAAAATAACTAGGAGTTTTAAGGGTTACAGCTTTTTTTGTTTTTTTGTTTTTTAACACTCAGTGGAGGAGTTGAGAGAGTGACAGCTGAAATGATCTGAACATAACCAGCACAGGCCTGCAGGTTTTTGTTCAAAAATAATATTAAATGGCAGAGCAGGATACATACACAGGGCTTTTTCCCATCACTGACTGTGGCACATCAGCATTGGTCAGATATCCTGGAATCTCCGTTTCTTCCCCAAAAATGACCCCTAGGTGTAAACAATAACTTCACAGTAACATGCCATGCTGACCTGCCCCACGCTCTTCTGAAAGACGAATGAATCGACGTTCAAGTCTTTTTCACTGCAGCCCCTAAGAACGTTATTAATATTTTATCTCAAATGCTAAATTAAAAAGTGCTTTGTTTATCCTCAAGGGGGCAATTTGTTTAATGGTAGCCAATGATGCACAAAACAAGTTGAGGTAATTGCATCATGAAAAATAAAACAGCGATGAATAAAAGTAAGAAAGATGAGTGCATCTCCAAATCTCAGGTTCAGATTAATGACCACGCTCTAATACGTCTAAATGTTGTTGCTATAGCAACAGCTCGTCTGTATCTGTAAGAAGATGTTTGTTTATGGAAGGAGTCTCCAGTGTCAGAGCTTTGTAATCTATCTATCTATCTATCTATCTATCTATCTATCTATCTATCTATCTATCTATCTATCTATCTATCTATCTATCTATCTATCTATCTATCACTATTGTTTAAGTGCTGTAAATTTTCTTTTACAGAACAATAAAAGTAAATTGATAAAATCACTCCAGCAAGCACACCAGGATGTTCCTCGGACCTTCATACCTGACAATCATTACTGAGGACATCAGAGCAGGATGTCTTCCTCTGGTGAGTCCAGGTCGTCTCAAGGGTTCCACCTCATCCCATAGGAAGGAAGTGTTTGATTGATAAATTTCTCACTGGTGACTGAGACATTGGATTTCTGTATCAAGAAGGAACATAATGGAGCTCTGGATGAAATCCGGCCACTTGTTGTTATTATAACGAGCTGAAGATGATGGACGCTATCAATTCCTTTTCTTTCTCTATAGCATTGGACACTTAGTGAGGACTGAGATCAGGAGGTAATACTATCTGGGGTAATAACAAAAGTATATTGATATATAATCTAAAGTCATTGTTACTTAACCCTCAAGATACCAATTTGATTATGCTATGCAACTGAAACACTACTGTGAGGAAAGACGTTCATATGGTGTGATGTTGGATATACTGATAGCGTATCATGGCATAAAGATTAGTTTGTGATGTCTAAAAACACACCAGAAGAACACAAAGAACACAGGAATGTTCCAGAAGACCAAACTATTCCAGATTAAAGGATGTAAGGAGCGCTATAAGAGCAGAGCTGTGTTCATACACACACCAATCCACTTTCTACTGCTGCAGCTACTGCTGGACTTCCTGTAGATCCTGAGTGACCCATGTCTCGTCCAGCTTTGTCTGAATTGTCCTTTTGTTGTTGGATTTGTTATTTTGTTTTGCACTTCTCTGCCACCGTACTGCAATGTATCCAGAATTTGTTATTCTTAAAATATGTTAGCTTTTATAAAGAATAGTTTCTCAGGAAATGTAGATTAAATATCCGTATTCTGGTCTTCTGTCTTATTTTAAATGGATTATAATTTGCAAAAAATTGTTCGCAGATTTTCAGTATGTCAAGGTTTAAACTAAGGAAGCTACAGCAGACCTTCACACAGAGTAAAAGTCTCACACAATCATAACTCAGAGGATTTTATTTCAACTCTTACAAGAAGGTCTAAAGGTTTTCTATTTCCTTCACTGTGCCAAGTGTCAGAGAAATCTTCCTCACCCTACTCGACAGCAGACTGCCTTCTCACTGCAGCTCAGGAAGACTCTGTCATCCGTCTGATCTTCATCTTGACTTCTTGACTTCAGTCGAGACAAAACTCTCACTGCAGAGGTGATGGAACCTGCATGCTGGGATGAAGTGGGATCACTGACACTGACCTGCAACATCTCACACACCAGAGGTCCAGCTTTGGTGTTTTATTCTGCTCTCTGAACAGGTTTAGATTTATGTCTATAATATCTAAATTAAGCTCTCCATCTTATAATAAAGACAATCATCTCCACCTTATAATAAAGAACTCCATCTTATAATAAAGAAGACCAAAAAAAGCCATCTTCACAGCATGCACATGGGACCATGTGGATTTAATGGCACTCTGCAAGTTTAAGATGACACTGTTCCAGAACTTGTTCTGATCCTTTGGTTTTCCTGATGCTATTTATGTCTAGTTATGTTCTCTAAGACGCTGTAGGTTCTTCCAGGAACCTCAATTTCTCCATCCATTAACGCCTTCTTTAATATGCAGCTCATTATATCACTTCTGATGGCATCAGAACTAATTTACTGAAGTGGTCACAAAAATCGATTTCTTTTGTTTTTCTTTCTGAATAATTTTGCAAATTTTATTGACTTCAATCCGTTTCAGGATAATTGGCTATTTTACTGAAGACCACAAAACACACTTTATCACGTTATTGCGAACCTCACAGTGTCCAAACTTCTCTGTTTTATAGCTCAGGACTATAGACTTCAGTTCTAGTTGATAAAATAATGGATTCAGGACTAAATAAGTCAATATGTCATAGATTTTGCTCCTGGCAAATGTGTTTTGACAAACAGAGTTTGTAATAGATTGGAATTCATTGCAGGAATGATGGATATGTGTGAGGCTGATTTATGACGTTTAATATAAAGGGTTTATGAAAGGAGAAGGTAGGGACTTTAAATCTAAAAAAGTTACATCAATATTTTTGTTAGGAAAGTTTTCTGAATTATCTTAGACAGGTGTTTAAGCTGAATTTCTCAGTGAACTGTTCAGATTATTTAAAGTCACAGCAACGTCTATATCACTGGCTTTAAGCACAGGAAGAAAAAAAAATCAGGAATTTAAGAAAGTTGAAGAAGAAAATCATGCTTTGAGTTTGTTGCTGTTGTTGTTGTTGTCATACAATTAAAAAAAAAACTACATTGGCTGAGAAGTGCAAGGCAAAATAACAAATCTGAAAACACAAGGACGATTCAGACAAAGCGGAAAAGCTAGGTTTAGTTTGTGAATGGAATTCTTCCCTCTGATTGAACGAGACATCTGTCACTACAGGAAGTAGGAAATTGTGTATTTCTTGTACATGTGTGGAGTTCTGCCTTCACTTTAACCATTTTTTCCCCAATAGTACAACTTTAAATCTTTTAAAGAAAATAACAAACATATATATTTATATTTATTAGAAAATGGAGTTCATTCAGCTCTACTGTGAGGAAGGACGTTCATATGGCCAGTGTGATGTTGGATATACTGATAGTGTATCAGTATATAGTATATAGGAGTATATAGGAGTAAAGATTAGTTTGCGATCTCTAAAAACACACCAGGAATGTGTGGAAGACCAAACTATTCCAGATTAAAGGATGTAAGGAGCGCTATAAGAGCAGAGCTGTGTTCATACACACACCAATCCACTTTCTACTGCTGCAGCTACTGCTGGACTTCCTGTAGATCCTGAGTGACCCATGTCTCGTCCAATCAGAGGGAAGAAAACAAAAATGTGTTTAAGTTCATGGTGAGAAATACACGTAATAAAGACACACCTCTGACACAACTCTGCCCCATTTGCATAACTAAAAGTTTCTGAATGTGTATAATTTCAGTATTAAATCCTCACTACAGAACTCTGAACTCATCTCTACATGATCAGATACTCTCCTTAAGCATTAATTTGAAAAAGCACTTCATTATAAATTCATGTCCAGGCCACGAAACAAAGACAAAGCAGCGACAAAGCCCGTGATCCAGAAGAGCACTGATGAGTGTGTGTATTGGTGTAATACAGTGTGTCTTGATCAGAATAGTAATTATCTTTAAAAAAAAAAAAAAGCAGCAAAAGCAATCAAGTGCTATTGTGTGAACAAAACCTTTCTCCCTGAGAACGAGAGAATGGGAAGAAAATGATCAGAATCTATGATCGGTTTAGAATAAGGTTTTTTTTGTTTTTTTGTACATGAGATCTTTGTGAAATTAGAAAACGATGATGATGATGATGAGAGAGAGAGAGAGAGAGAGAGAGAGGACGGAAAAGAAGCCAAGGATGCTTCAGGCTCTGAGACTGAGAAGTGGCTTCATCAAGGAGACAAAGAGATGGAGTTTGAAGAGAAATGGGCAGGGTAAGAACGTGTGTGTGTGTGTGTGTGTGTGTGTCAGAGAGACGTAACAATCAGAGCTTTGGCAGCAGGTGCGAGCCAAAACGGTTAATCCTGCTGACTGTTTCACTCCCTAACAGCTGGTCCAGGCAAAACTCACAGCGCCTGTTTAACTGCGCCGCCATAAATCCAGCCTCACCCTTTACATCCAAACCTATATAACGGGGCAAAAAAGAAAGAAACAGATGGGCAATATTGACTATTAATATCTCTGACACACATTTCTAGGAAATAAAACTGGATACAGCGCAGTAGATTAACCGCTAGCCCTCTCCACACGCTTCCTCCTTCCTTCCTTCGAGCCAGTAAAGTAAAAAAATCCATTAAGAAGACGACACAGAGGAGACGTTCACCACCAGCCAGTGGGAGCTGAGCGAGACAGGAACATCGCTTCTTTATTTCTCTCACTTTTGGACACAACCGAGCTGAACTGTAGAAGAATTTACTCTTAATCCCAAGTGTTACACACACACACACACACACACACATCGTAACATAACCTTATATTAACAGAAATCTGTCACATGGCACACCAAGTTTGAGTTTATGTCAGGTTTAGTGTTTATGTAAGTTGCTATTTATGGCTTATGATCATGTAATAGAGCCTTAAGAACACTGTCTTTAAAGGTAAAGTATTACTCTGATAAGTGAGATATAGAGATACAGTAGAACCTCGGCATACGAATGCCATCCCTTATGAATTTTCACATTAAGAATTGAAATTTTGGAAGACATTTGTATCGGCATATGAAGCATTTGGGCATAAGAACAAACCGAACAATGAAAGAGTCAACCCACGATACCAACGTTCCCTTCAGCATGCATTCAAAAGCTAGGTGATTTTTCGGGTGTTTTTTGTTGATAGATTGGTGGTGTGGGCGGTCTGTTCTATTTTTAGCCCAAGCTTGGTGGCATGACTTCCTGTGAGGACCCTTGACATGGAATGCTTGGCTTGGGTCAGTTCTTTGTAAGCATCCATACAGTTTACATACGCTTCATATTGTGAATATTGGTCATATTTTTGGGCGGCTGGAATTCCGATTGGAAAATTTGTTTCACAATGAACATCTTCACCTTAAAAAGCCGAGCTTCCAATATTATACTATACTTATAATAAAATATAACTGAATTACATTAGAAATTGAAAATGACTCAAAATTCAGGAGTAAGTAGTTCAGGTGGGGGTTTGAGCCTGACATCAAAAATAAATTAAGCTAGAAAATTAATGTCTAAAAAAATAAATAAATAAATAAATAAATAAATAAATAAATAAATAAATAAATAAATAAATAATAATAATAATAATAATAATAATAATAATAATAATAATAATAATAATAATAATAATAATAATAATAATAATAATAATAATAATAATAATGATGAATAGAAAGTGTGTGCTTGTGTAGAAATCTGTTTCGGCTATTCTCGGCATACATGAAAAATGTGTGGGGAAAAAAAAGAACATTTCTCTTTAAAATGCTAATTCAAGTCATGGAATGAGTGATTGTGTGCTAAAAATAAACACATGCCCTACATGTGAAGAAGAAATAAAAGCACGAGTTCGCTCGACTTTTCTTTCAGGGATCACAAACAGAAGTCTTGAGTGAATTTGAAGAGATTTGTAGTCAGGAGGCCGTGTCGGTCATGTTAAAAATATCTCAGCACAACCTAGCCTTGCCTTTCACTTGTCTTCCTCCATCTTGCCTTTTCCATCTCTGACCTGTGCGTTAAGCAAACATTTAAATATTTATAATGTTTATATAAATTTCATGAGGCTTTCACGTCATCGTTGCTCCAGGAAAAGAAGTGAAGGTCGTCGAATTCACCTTCAGCCATGAGTTTGTGTGGAAGAAAGTTTCAGAGCGAAAGTTTACTTCTTGTCCACTTTTCACTTGCAACATTTCTTTCTATTTCAAGAAACCGCATTCGATTTTTATTTATCTGTGCTGTCCAAAAGTGAAATACTTTTCTGTTTTGTGGAAATAAATAAATAAGAAACAGAATGCTGTGAAGAAGCAAGATGTGATGATGCTGGAGCTGATTTCTTTCCAGCACAGACTGTAGATTCATTCAGTGGTGTCAGGTGACTATACAGAGGGACACGCCCCCTACATTTGGTGTCCAGCTTATTTAGCTTCATCAGCAGTGAAATACTCGTGAGGGAAGAGGATTACTCTCATGATGTTTCCACTGTTCAGTTACCCCACTGGGCACCAAATCTAGGGGGCGTGTCAAACATTTTGAGTGTTCTTGTTAACTCTCCCATTCATGGTTTGGGGATTTGGGGTCTAATGCAGGAACACTAGGTCCGATGTAGGAATAAACTCTGATTAGGAATCCAGACTACTCAGGAATCAGATACAGAGGCATGAAGAGAAATGGAAATGCTTCTGGATTTAGCAGGAGATCATCAGTGACTCCTTCTGCTCTCAGGACACTCAGTCGTGTATGTTGGTACTGTACATCAGCTGTAAGATGAATGATATGAGCTTGGAAAGGGTCTGGGATCTCTTCTGGAAGATCAAACTGAAAATCAGCTCCTTCAGAAAGATCTTAAAAGAAATGGCTCGGAGGAACCATCTAAAATCGCTTGCTTCATGAACGGAACACCAAAAGGATTCATTTACGTAGAACCATTTTGAAGACTTTATCGAAAAGAAGACCAGTGATGTTCTCTGAATCCATGACAGATGGTTCTATTCATTATAATTCATGAATTATTATTATTATTGATTGACCAAACCTAGTCCAGAAAATATAGTCAATTCAAAAACAGTATAAATTTATTTAAACATAAACAGCAATTAGAGATTTGTCTGCAGTATCAGCAGTGAAACTCCTCCCTACTACTGAATTCATCTTTTTGAATTCCAATTTAATTATTTCTAAAATTCATAAACACGTCAGTTCAAAACTCTTTCAATTAAAGCTTCATTGCTCCTCAAGGGGTCCACATAGAACGATGTTTTTGGCACAAGGTTCTCTTGGTCAAATACAAAACCTCAGGTTTCTTTTTTAAGAGCGCTATCTATGGATCTGTTATTTGTGGTTTGTGGGATTTAGCTCACTTTACTTCAAATGAGTGTTGACCAGTGGGCACCAGGAACCACCATGTACTCACCGCACACTATATACACCAGTAGGCTACTGATTCATTTCCAGCAGCGTAACAACCAGATGTGCTGGAAGAGTCTCTCAGCACTATACACTGCCTGACATCTGACTACTAATTTCATCTGGCACATCTCTCACATGGACTTCATCCAGGAAGTTCACTTTACACACAGAACATTGGTTATGACAAGCTAATAAACGTCCAGAAAATCCTCTGAGTCTGAGTATCCTCCAAACCGAAGCACTCGTGGAGACGGTCATCACTCAGGATGCCGTGTCTTGGCAGTCGAATCTGTAGCCTGTTGGGAAGATTGCGTGGGCATCATGAGTGAAAGCCTGTCTGCTTCCATTTTGTCTTTCAACACAGCAACATTCCCGGGATCAGCCAAGCAGAGATGCTGAATATCGCTGCAGAAGTGTAAGGGGAATATCCTCCAGTGCTGTGCTGCATCCTGGGAAAAAAAAATAGATAGAAGTTCTTTGATCTGTGACCAGTTTAATTTGTAGACATACAAGTTACTCATGGAAACTCTTTACCCCAAAGATTAAAGCTAGCCCTTTTCACCAAAACACGAGTTTCAAAAGGTTTCAGCGCCATTAGGACCTTAGAGGCCAAAACAACTGAGCTTTTTTCTTCATTCGCAAAAATATCGGCCCTGTGCAGACCAGACAGAACCGAGCGCTTACAAATACTGGGGCAGAACCAAGCGATGTACGAATAAAGCTTAACTCCAAATTTGTTTATTTGTTTATTTTAATTTATTCTGTCTAACTAATATATTTGAACGATCTAGCTAAAGGTCAGTCATAGGACCAGACACCAGCTTGACCGGTTTAACTGCCTGATCAGGGTCACAGTGGTGAGAATTAGGCTTGTATTTTGTTCGCAAAAAAAAAAAACAATAGAAAGATAAACAAAAAATATAAATAAATAACTCTGTGTCTGTTCTGTAATGTTTGTACATTCTGTACTATTACTACACTATTACTTTTTCATTTTTAGTACTTTTTATTTTTTTTAATTATGTAACACACATTTTCATCATAATAAACAGAAAACGAAAAACGGTCACTCCGGGTCCGGTTCGAAAATCCGATGTTCTCTGTAGCCAATCTGATGTGAGTTTTCAACCCAGCTGATAATAATACACTTTCTGTGCTAATTCTGTACATCTGGAGTATTCAGAAAACATCTGTATTCAGACTTCAGATGTAACTATTATTATTATTATTATTATTATTATTATTATTATTATTATTTTACTTTTAATTTTAATTTTTAATTTAAATTATTAATTTTGTAATTTTAATTTTTAATCTTTTAATTTTTTGATCTAGAATTTGATATTACTCTGAGGCTGCACTTGGCATTTCTGCTGTTGTGCAGTTTTGTATCCCTGACCTACCTGACCAGTCTGTGTAACACATTCGATCTTCAGGACAGACAGAAGGACTGACGGTTAATTTAATTTTCACAGACACACACAGTCTAAATGTAGACATCAACCTTCTTTCTCCTTCTTCCTCTTCCTAGTCTTCTGCAGTAATGAGATTGCAATCACAGGCTTCAATTACGCTGATCAGCACACGCTTCTCTCCAAATTGAAGTAGAATAGATGACGCTGGAAGATGCTCTCCTGGGGCATGTGGCTGGATGACATGAGGCTGTGGAGAAATCTCAAATAGAGAGAGAGAGAGAGAGAGAGTTGGAAGGGGAGGAAAGAGAGATGGACGGAGCAGAGAGCTTTCGTGATGAAGGACTTTAATTCCAATTGTGTATTAATGTGTATTATTGCTAATTTTTTAAATGAAAGTGGGAATTTTCTTGAATCGTTTGGATTTAAATCAACTTTATCTGCTACATTTCTCTCTAGAGTTGTGCAAATTTACATTTAAGGAGACTCTCATATATTAGAAATCTTTTCTTTATGTTAATCACTGAAAAGAAGCAACACCCCCCCCAAAAAAAAATCTAAATAAATAACTTAAATAAAAATTAAATTAAATAAGTAAGCAAATAAGCAAACAAACAAATAAATAAATAATAAAATAAAATAAAATGAAAAATGAATGTTCATATACAACATTTCTCTCTAGAGTTTGTGCAAATTTATATAGATAGATAGATAGACAGATAGATAGATAGATAGATAGATAGATAGATAGATAGATAGATAGATAGATAGATAGATAGATAGATAGATAGATAGAAGGAGACTTTCACAAACATTTATTTATTTATTTATTTATTTATTTAGAAAACATTTATTAATCATTTGACAAAAGCAATTTCAAACCAAAATAAAATATAAATAAATAACTCAGATAAGAATATCCAAATAAAAGGAAAAGGAGGAGGAGTTAGCATGTGTCTCCTGGTGCAATGCAGTGGCTGAGCTGCATTACAGCAATATTTAGCGCATGCCGTGTTTCGGATGTGCTTTGTCACTGATTAGTCCGAATTTTGGGGTTTTATTCAGTCTCTGTGGAGATTTGATGGAGTTTGCGGGTTAAATGTGAATCAGCTGTTCTGTGACTGGGTGGAATTCATCAACATATGCATGTGAAAATAAAATAAAATAAAATAAGTATTAATTATTAATAATTAAATGTAAAAAATGAAATTTCTTGTAAATTTGTTGGGGACTAAATGATCGCTAAACAACAAAAAAAACATTATGTGTAATATTTAGAGGGTGCCAGTATTTCTGGGCATGTCCACTGTAATGACCAGCAATATTTCCATGTCAACAGCTAATTTTTTGAATCAACAGATAATTTTTTCACCATTTAATCAAAAATTTAGTACTATTAATTTAAATACATACAAAAAAAATAAATGAATAAAAACAAAAAAATATATATCTCAAGATGCAGAAATGGCTTTAATGAGTTGAAAATTTATTGAGTAAAAAAACGTTGAAAATCGAGAAAAAAAGGTTGAAACTAAAATTGAGTTTGGTAACTGATAACTTAAATACACATTTATAAATACTTATTTTAATTGCAGCAGATGATATGAAGATTTTGACGATTTTTTTAAATAGATTTATTTATATATTTTTCTTCTGTTTAATTTTATTCCAGCTCTTTTTGAATTTGGTCGAATAGACGGTCCTCTTGAGTGTGAGTAATGGTGTTCAGAGTGGCGTTGCTGAGAAACCGTGTCTCTGAGCCTCTGTATGTGAGATCTCGAGTTTTTAATGGACCTTGGCTTCACCGGTCTGATCACGTGTTTAACACGTCCGTGAGTCAGCATGAGTGAGTGAGTGTGTTGGGAGTGTGAGCACTGAAGTGTGATGAGAGGTGTGTAATCACTCCCCTCGCTAATTACTGAATGAAAGAAGAACAGTGGGAATAACCGAGTGAGGAGCTCCACATGGGAACGGGATTAATCTTCTAATCCTATTTCTAATGTTAATGAGTAGACCTTCTCCTTCTCTTTCTCTCTCTCTCTCTCTCTCTCTCTCTCTCTCTCTCTCCTCCTCCTCTCCTCTCCTCTCCTCTCCTCTCCCCTTCCCTTCCCTTCCCTCCCCTCCCCTCCCCTCCCCTCCCCTCCCCTCCCCTCCCCTCCCCTCCTCTCCCCTTCTCTCCTCTCCTCTCCTCTCCTCTCCTCTCCTCTCCTCTCCTCTCCTTTCCTTTCCTTTCCTCTCCTCTATCCTCCTCTCCTCATCTCTTCTCTCCTATCCTTTCCTCATCTCTCCTCTCCTCATCACTCCTCTCCTAATCACTCCTCTCCTCTCCTCTCCTATTCTCTCCTTTCTCCTCCTCTCCTCTCCTCTATCCCCCTCTCCTCTCCTCATCACTCCTCTCCTCTATCCCCCTCTCCTGTCCTCATCTCTCCTCCTCTCCTCTCCTCCACTTGTCTCTGGTTTGTTCTGCTCTTCTTGTCACAGTTTTGTACCTTTGCTAATTAACAGCCTGGAATGTAGATCCTCCATCATCGTATGCAATAAATCTGTTAAACAAACACAAGGAGCCGGGTGTAAAAAGACGAGGCCGTTGTAATTCCTCTTAAATTTATTCTGATGATGATTATAAATAAAAAAAAACTTTGCAGTTAATTTATATTTGAGGCAGTAAACATGTTAGAGTCCATATTCACAATGAAATATATTTACATCACAAATAACAAGAGAGGATTTTAATGGCTGGGAATCAGCTTCAGTTTGAACTCATTACTCCTGATCCATTACTGTTTGTATAATAATAATAATAATAATAATAATAATAATAATAATAATTATTATTATTATTATTATTATTATTATTATTATTATTATTATTATTATTATTATTATTATTATTATTTTATTATTTTATATTTTATTATTTATTATTTTATATTATATTATATTTTATTATTATTATTATTATTATTATTATTATTATTTATAAAAGTATCATTTTGAAAGAAAAAAAAAATCATAACTTCCTAATTTCACTACTCATTATGTTTTCTTGTGTATTAAATAATCCAATTAACCGTCTTTTTTATTTTGTTTTATGTAACAGTATTATAAATGTTTATTAAAATATATTTAGCCATCTTTTACTCCAAATCTCTAACAATCTGTGAAGAAAATCCTTTTGCTTCGCCATTTTCATCCTCCTCTCTAATTATTTCCGAATATTCTTTAGAATCATTAAACACACAGTAAGACATTAAAGATGATTAAAGTTAGAAAGAGAAGATCACATGCTGCTTTAAAAGCGTGTGTAAACTGGAAAGGACTCAAGAAAACAGATTCGTTTAAGTTTTGTTTTTGAAAACTTGAGTTCAGGATCCAGAACTTTACAATAAGTTGAAATAAAGCTAGCTAAAAGCCCTTAGGTGTTCAGTCTGACCTTCACCTTATTATTGACTTCAGGTTTCAATAAATAAATAAATAAATAAATAAATAAATAATTCAAAAAAAGCTTTACATCAATTTTTAATTTTCAAAGAAGAAAAGTATCTTTTAAATTATTTTAGGTATCTGTTATTTCTGTCAAAAGCATGTTTTTAGTTTCTTCTGCTTTTTTTCAATCCATTGGATTGGCTTATAAAGGAATTAATAACAACTGAGAATATTGTGACAAAAAAAAAATCAAAATAGAAAGTTCTAGAACAACATAATTAACCTACACAACTGAAGCTTATATAACTATAAACTTTCCATAAAACTCTTTGTGATGTTTTATTATACAGGACAAATATCAAATAATCCATCGTGAAACTCCAGAAAAAATGCTTAAAAATTATTCATCTATTTTTAGTTACAATAAATATTTTGAAACCTCTAACAGTTCCTGTTATCTCTCTCATTACAGCAGCTATAAATGCTCCTTCCATCACCAGCCTCAAAAAAATCAGAATACAAAGCACTTTCAGCTTACGAACAAACAGAACCAGACCGAACCGAACGTGAAGTTACCCGTACGTCCGGGAGCTTGTTAGCGTCAGTGGAAAGCCAAGCGAAGCCAGTCAGTCATTGAAAGCTGTTAGGAAAGAGTCAACCCACGATACCAATGTTACCTTCAAAAGCTAGGTGATTTTGCGGGTGTTGTTTTGTTGACAGATTGGTGATGTGGGTGGTCTGTTCTATTTTTAGCCCAAGCTTGGTGGCACCACTTCCTGTGAGGAGCCTGGACATGGAATGCTTGGCTTGGGTCAGTTCTTTGTAAGCAGCCATACAGTTTACATACGCTTCGGATTGGTCATATTTTTGGGCGGCTGGAACGGATTATTTGCATTTACATTATTATTTCTGATGGGAAAATTCATTTCACAATACAGATTTACACCTTAAGAACTCACCTCCAGGATGTATTAAATACGTATGCCAAGGTTCCTGTGTATAAAGTATAAAATCTAACAGGAGTTCAGTTTATCAACAATATAACAGTGTGAATTGAGCTAGTTATATTCAACACATTAATCCTGGTTTAATTAAACAAAATGGCTTCCAGACTCCTTAATCAGCAGCTAATAGATCTAGCGCATTTCAATTATTTATTTATTTTTAATATCATATTTGCTTGTACACAATTGAAGTAAAGCTATAAGAAATTAAGTCGAGGTTATGACATAACCTATGAGGTTATCATAATGTGTGTGGGTGGTGAGGGGGAGGGGCGTATGTGATTTTTGTAATGCTTCTAATTCTCTTTTTTGATGGAGATGTCTTTATTTTATCGTTTCCTCGATGCACACTGGATCTTTGTTTGTTCCATATTCTTGTACTTGTAGTGTTTATAGATAAAAAAGACAAACAGAAAAGCTCATTAAGTGTTGAGCTCGATATGTTGCTGCTCTTGCTGAAAGCCCTGGGTTCCAGTTGACAGGAAATAAAAAAATAAATAAAGCGTCTTGCTTCATTGCGTCTGACAGCATCCTGTCCTGCCCCTCGCTGAGTCCCATCAACTCCTCCTCATCCCTAAAGTTAGAGACGGAAGCAAACATACGGTTTCATCTGCTGAGGCATCGAGGAACAGCGGGGAGATGTGGAGAAGGATTTAAACATACAGCCTGATGCTGAAGCTCGGAGAGGAACTCCAGCTCTTCCAGGAAGACGATGCTCGGGGTGACAGCCGTGCCACCTGCTGTAAATGGCACAATTAGTAACGTTTTTATGACAGCCCCATGCCCAGAGGAGTGGTATTTACAGGGGCACCGCTGAGCCGTAAACTGCTGTCCATGAAAAAAAAAGCTTTCGGTTGTCCGACTTCACATTTACAGAGGAGGACATTCGCAATCCTTTACCTCTGAGATACCTGCCTCAAAGTATCTCAAATCTCGGGTTTAATTGCTGCGGATTAGTTTTCTCTAACAGGAGATCATTAGATTCTCTTCGTTTCTATGGTAACAGCTCATTCACAGGGATGTATAGAAGACCACAAAACCAGGTGGAGTCACTGATATGGTGATGTTTTCTGTAAGGAAGCTTTTGGGTCAGTCAGAGATAATGGTGTAACTGGAAAGATGGACTCTTCCTCATCTGTTCTTTGATGAGATGTTGTCTTTAAACAAAAAAAAAGGAAAAGAGAAAATAATGGGAGGCTGGTGAGGGATGGGGCGTTTATAGCTACTGGAATAAAAGTGATAACAGGAGCTACTGGGACAGTTCCCTACCAGACCACTAGAGGGAGCACTGGCAGGAGATTCATCATAGCCTTCTATTTGTTTGTGTATTCCCCACGTGTGCCACGCCCTTCCTATAGTTCCACTTTAATAGCCCTTTTGCATCTGTCTTTGTCAGTCATTGTTGTTGTTCAGTCGTTGTTACGTTTCCAGGTTGCCGTGGTTGTCATTACGTTTTGTTACTCACGTTTTATTCGGCCAGTGTTCTGTTTTAGTCTTGTTTGAGTTTTGGGTCGACAGGGTCATGGGCGGTCAAGGCTCATTGATGCACGTGGGGAGTGAAGGCTGGCCCGTGTGAGCCGATCCAACAGACGAGCTACTGTTGCTCAAAATGCTGAAGAAGTTAATGCTGGTTCTGATAGAAAAGGGTCAGAATACACAGTGCAGGACGAGTCAGGGCTGTTTCGGCAGCACCAACACAATATTATATAATCATAATATTATACCTGATTGGTGTATATTTAAAAAAAAAAAAAAAAGAAAGAAAGAAATTAGAAATTTGCTACTACATCCTTATAGGCTTTTTTTTAAAATAATTTTATTTTTTATTTTTATTTTTAAAGTTAAACACGCACTTTCAATCCAGTGAGACTTCAGGACAAATGAGTTTACGTTTTGTTTTTCCAAACTTCTTTTTGTCTTAAAAAATTTTAAAAAGACAAAAGATCAGATGGTGAAGGAACGAGTGTTTGTATCTGCTGCATTGTTCAGAGAAAAGAAGAACAAGAATTAACTTTCTCCACAACATTTAATTTAACTAAAAATTGATTTAAAAAAAATAAAAGTGTTGTTCTGTTATAAATAAAACTTTTTGGCAGTGGAATAATCCTCAGGGTGGAAACTCGGCTTAATTACATCATCCAGTCCTTTATTATTATTATGCCCTGAAGTGTTTCATACCACATATACCTCAGTTTTTGGCCAAAAGATTTTTTTTAGTAAAAGATATATTTACATACATAAATGTAAAATGATCTGAAAATTAGGTTTGAGCTCCAAATTCAATTATCCAATCAGAGTTATTTAAAACATTGATGAAGATACCATTTGTGTAGACATTAATAAAAAACCCTCCAGAATTGAACAGAAAGTTGTGTCTGAGCGGAATGTTTCCAATCCTAAACTGAAAAACAACAGAAAGTGGGTGTCTCTGAGGTGAAGGAGCCAATTTGTTTCCCTTAGAAGCTCATTTGTTACTTAACCACGCAATTTATGACACGCATTTCCCGAGCAATAAATCTCATAAAGCGGCGTAAAAGCTGCTGGCTGTCGGGGTGAACGTAAACCGTGATGAATTGCATGTAATGTGCGGATGTGTGTGTTGTGGTAGAGAATAAATATTTCTGCAGATAGAAACAGAATGTTTCGGTTGGCCTTCCTGCAAAAATAAATGAATAAATAAATGAATAAATAAATAAATAAATAAATAAATAAATAAAATAATTTAAATAGGAAAATTAATTAATTAATTAATTAATTAATTAATTAATTAATTTGTAAATAAATAAATAAATAAATAAATAAATAAATAAATAAATAAATGAAATGAAATGAAATGAAATGAAATGAAATGATTATGATGAAGCCACACCAAAGTTGATTATTTTCCCAAAACAGCTGGTCTATATAATTGTTTTTCTTTATTCCTCTATTAAAAAAAGCTTGTCATGTTACAATAGAAACCACAAACCTCTGTCCTGAAGATACAGAAAACATGAAGTCACAGCCGACTGTTACAAAGCGCTGATACTGGAGACTCCTTCCATACAGAAATCTGCTTAAAGAAATCTAAAAAAAGAAAGAAAGAAAGAAAGAAAGAAAGAAAGAAAGAAAGCTGTTGCTTTAGCAACAATATCATATCAGAACGACTGCATTAGTTAATGGACACCTTCTGACCAATCAGAGTGCAGAACTAAATAACATACACTATATTACCAAAAGTTTTGGGACACCTCTCCAAATCGTTGAGTTCAGGTGTTTTGTTTTTCAGGGGTTGGGCTCGGCCCCTTAGTTCCAGTGAAAGGAACTCTTAATGCTTCAGCTTCATACCAAGACATTTTGGACAATTTCATGCTCTTTGTGGGAACAGTTTGGGGATGACCCCTTCCTGTTCCAACATGACTGCACACCACTGACCAAAGCAAGGTCCATAAAGACATGGATGAGTGAGTTTGGTGTGGAGGAACTTGACTGTCCTGCACAGTGTCCTGACCTCAACCCCATAGAACACCTTTGGGATGAATTAGAGTGGAGACTGTGAGTCAGACCTTCTCGTCCAACATCAGTGTCTGACCTCACAAATGCACTTCTAGAGGAATGGTGAAAAATTCCCATAAACACACTCCTAAACCTTGTGGAAAGCCTTCCCAGAAGAGTTGAAGCTGTTACAGCTGTAAAGGGCGGGGCAACTCCATATTACATTCATGTGCGTGTAAAGGCAGACGTCCCAAAACTTTTGGCAATATAGTGTACATGCTTAATGAAGATGAGTAAAGGAAGGAATATAAGTTTTAATGTGAATTAAGTGTGTTGGTGTCTTTCAGTGGAATCTGAGAGAAATCTTGAGTGTAAATCTGAGGAATCTAGAGAAAATCTGCTAAATAATAAAAATAATAATAATAATAATAATAATAATAATAATAATAATAATAATAATAATAATAATAACAGAGCCACTGGGGGAAAAAAAGATGGCTCCAGCTCATCATTAGACTTTATAATTCTTATATTTCCTTCACAGCCTCTGGCATTTAATAAACAGAGAGAGTCTTAACATTCCCGAAGCTATTGTCCTCCAAAAATTACCACCCATTCAGAGTCTTAATGGGCAGCACAGAATTAAATAAAGTTGAGTGGAGATAAGAATGAGAAGCCCTTAAGATTTTTCAGCTTGCTCCTGCTGACCGCTCCAGCACACAATAAGAAGCCATCAAACCCAGCCGGGCCATGACATGCATTATTCATGAGATTTTTTTTTTAATGCCTTTGAGGCTTTTCTTCACATCGACTCTACCCGCTAGCGAGAGCAATGATTGAATCGGTGTTGGCTAATGTGGATAATTTCCTCCCAGTGCCTCCCATCTCTCGCTCTGCTTTGCTTTCCCACATTGTGCTCTAGTGTAGATATGTTCGCGTATTGAGAGTTCTCACCAAGGAAACGTCTCCGTGTGATGGCGAGGCACGATCCTGGACATCTGGATCGGACGATGTGTCCTGCTTCATAATCGACTGGACATGATCAGGCGGGATGAAGGCGGTTTAAGAGGTCGGGGAACGCCAGTTATTCTGTTAACACCTGCAATATCTCACTAGAAGAACTCAAATTGTATTAAATGCTTTATTTTATTATTAGAATTATGAATTAGACACTACTTTGCTTTGGAATGACTTCTTATAACTTATAGCATTTTAGAATTTGGATCATTTTAGGTGACTTGAAGCATTTGTTCCGAGTTTAAGATGTTCCTTTGGAAAGCTAGATCAAAAGATTGAGTAGAATTCCTGTTATAAATATTCCTCCCACCTTCAAGAGATATGCCTGTAGGTGGATGCTATGCTAAAACACCCTGAGGTGTGTGTGTGTGTGTGGGTGGGTGTGTGTGTGTGTGAGTGTGTGTGTGTGTGTGTGAGTGTGTGTGTGTGTTGGTGTGTGTGTGTGTGGGTGAGTGTGTGTGTGTGTGTGTGAGTGTGTGTGTGTGTGTGTGTGTGATGGACTGGAATCCCACCCACTCCCAGTGTCCTCCACCACCTCTTTGACCCTGATCGGGATAAATTACTTACTGATGATGAATAATACTCACATATATTTCCATTTCAGTGTCTGTAACATGATCTGCAGAATCTGGGAGGAAATTTGTCACTTCTATGTTCCATACACACATTTGTACAGCATTTTCCTTCACTGTCCTTCCCTTAGATTCCCGAACCCTGTTCCAGCATGATGATGCTCCTGTAAACAAAGCCCCTGAGCTCCATGAAGACATGGTGTGGAGGTTCAGGTTGGAGAAAGTGGAAGATCTGGAGTGTCCTGCACTGAGCCCTGACTCTGACTCAACCCCACTGAACACCTTTGGGATGAACTGGAACTGGAGTCTGATCAACATCCCAACATCAGAGTCTGATCTCACCAATGATCCTGTAGCTGAATGATCACTAATCCCCACAGATACACTCCAACATCTAGAGAAGAGAAGAGAAGAGAAGAGAAGAGAAGAGAAGAGAAGAGAAGAGAAGAGAAGAGAAGATTTGTAACAGCAGCACATGAAGCTTCATTATTCAGTATTTTCTCTGACTGGAGCAGGAGGTTGTTGAGATGAAGAGCTCCTCCTCCTGCTCAGGTTTCCAGCTCTCACTACAACACACTCAGATAGGTTCACATCTGAATCTCACAGCCACTTTACAGTCCATTTCATTTATTAGATGAAGCACATAATTCATTTTTTCACAGAGAAAGTGAATGAGACAACGTAGAAAAAATAAAAATGTGTCGCTTTTATCTAGAGAGTAAATGAGAAGCTTCACAACGTCAGGCAGAACAACGAGGAGGTCAAGTGAAAGGTGTTTCTTTTCAGGTTCAGGATAAGAAAAGTGATGTTCTGTAAACACCTCGGTGTCTAGGATGCAATCAAGAAGACAACTAATCGTACACTGGCAAAAATTGCATTACTGGTAAACAAGACAGCAGACTCGAAGGTCAGAGGTATTTTGATATTTTATTAAAAGTTCCATAATAATAGAATGATGTACGAAAGAAAAAACAACGTAGTCATGATACAAAACAAGTGGTTATTATAATAACAGTAAGAATAATGCTCCAGAGTTCTGTCTAAGTGACTGGAACAGAACGTAAGCGTATAATTTAGCATGATCTATAATAACTCCTGGCGCAGAAGCGTACGCCGCCGAGCTTTAACACTGCTTTGGGTGCACCGAGATTCAGAGACGCTTCAGATTTAATAAGGACGTCAAAGCAGAAGCAAACACGACAGGGCTGAATATGCTCATTCTGCTCATTTCAGGACATCAGGACATCATCACGCTGTTGTTATTGGGAGAGCGGAGAGATTCTGACAGCTCTACACGGTCGAGAGGACGTGTTTGTACTTCCTGAAAACTGCCTTTGAGAAGAAATGTGGAAAAATGCTAGAGACAGAAAATGAGCTGCTATTGCTTTGTAATGCAGAAAAATGTACACTATATTGCCAAAAGTTTTGGGACGTCTGCCTTTCCATGCACATGAATGTAATATGGAGTTGTCCCGCCCTTTACAGCTATAACAGCTTCAACTCTTCTGGGAAGGCTTTCCACAAGGTTTAGGAGTGTGTTTATGGGAATTTTTGACCATTCCTCTCTAGAAGCCCAGTGATTTGTGAGGTCAGAAGATCCAAGGGTGACTATAAATTCCAGATAAACAACACTTTACAATCTACCTTTTCAATGCAGAAGTCATGGTGTTAAAGTATGTCATTATACATTAAAAGTTATTTTTTAATGACAATGCTCGGTTTTCACAGCAGGCCTGAAGATGCAGGATCCACACCATAACATCTTCTCATGGAGATGAAGCACATCACAAACACCAAACAGACGTAAATAAACTGACGAGCTAAAAAAGCGTCGTTCTCCGAAGCTCAGCTATTACGCCTAATGACCAGCATCAGCAGGATTTATTGCCTTAATGACACTTTGCACTACACATCATTAGCTTATCACACCACAGACCACGTTACACAATTACACCACCGAGACGCTGCCACATCCGTTTGTTTGACTTATTGAATAGATGAATTTACAGAAACGCGAAGATGTCGGACTGAAGGTAGGAGAGTCTTTTTGAAAATGATGAAGAGATTTGTTCATTTATGTAATATATATATACATATATATACATAGCTATACACTGATCAGCTGTAACATTATGACCACCTGCCTAATATTGTGTTGGTTCCCCTTTTGCTGCCAAAACAGCCCTGACCCTATGAAGCATGGACTCCAGTAGATCTCTGAAAGTGTGCACAGGGGTCAGCATGGGCAGCCTGACTCTGCAGCTATGCGGCCCCATACACAACAAACTGTGATGCACTGTGTGTTAAGACCCCTTTCTATCAGAACCAGCATTAACTTCTTCAGCAGTTTGATCAACAGTAGCTCGTCTGTTGGATCGGATCACACGGGCCAGCCTTCTCTCCCCACGTGCATCAATGAGCCTTGACCGCCCATGACCCTGTCACTGGTTCACAACTGTTCCTTCCTTGGACCACTTTTGATAGATACTGACCACTGCAGACCGGGAACACCCCACAAGAGCTGCAGTTTTGGAGATGCTCTGATCCAGTGGTCTAGCCATCACAATTTGGCCCTTCATCAAACTCGCTCAAATCCTTACACTTGTCCATTTTTCCTGCTGCTAACATCAACTTTGAGGACAAAATGTTCACTTGCTGCCTGATATATCCCACCCACTAACAGGTGCCATGATGAGGAGATACTCAGTCTTATTCACTTCACCTGGCACTGGTCATAATGTTATAGCTGACCGGTGTATAATATATATATATATATATATATATATATAAATAAATGAATGATGTTGTGTCTGTGAGTCTGATCTAAAACGAGTCTGTCGGCTTTCAGTGTGTTTTAGAAGTGTGTTTTTCCCTCTGTTGGAGAACCTTACACTTACACTTATCTGAGCTGCTTTTTAGATGAGCAAGCATTCTGAGAACATCTCAGAGAGCAGAAATGGGTTTGATATCAACATTTACTTTGAAGATACAAACATTTGTGTGGAAAATTTTCTTGTTTTTTTGGAACTTTTCTATTAATATATCACCCCTAGTAGACTAAAAACAGAAATCCTTCTAAAACACTACAACTTCTTAAAGTCCTGAGTGTCTACTTTCATATTCAATTCAATTCAATTCAATTTTACTTGTATAGCGCTTTTAACAAAGAGCATTGTCTCAAAGCAGCTTTACATAAGAAACAACAAACATACAAACAGTTCTAGATGTTACCCTAAATGAGCAAGCCTGAGGCGACTGTGGCGACTGGGGCAAGGAAAAACTACCTTTGATGGTATGAGGAAGAAACCTTGAGAGGAACCAGACTCAAAAGGGAACCCGTCCTCATTTGGGTGACAGCGGAGAGTGTGATATGAACAATGTCCTTAATACAGGGTCTTAATATAAGCTTCATAACCTCCACTGTGGAGAGGAACATGACAAAGACACTCAATCATCAACAACAAAACAGGAGTAGCTTCATCACACCACCCTGTCCCTTACAATTTCTATTAATATTAAATAATTATTAATAATAATGTATGTTTAGATTACGCCCATGATGTTCTTATAGCATCAGTCAATTAAAAAGCTAATAAATAGCATGTTGGATTTTTCTCACTAAGGCTAAATAAAACACTTTCACATTCGTGTTGTTATTTCCATCCCGCTTATCCTTAATTATGCTGTAAAACTGATGGCTGCACCGAATGACCATGTTGAATCCGGCATGTGCCGAGGAGATAACAGAGACGGCACCGAAGCGCCGAGAGTCCACCGTCCAAACAGCATTAGCAACAATTCAGTCAGGAACAAAAGGAAATCTATAATCCTCCACATTTCCTTTAAAAAGCGCTAATTAAAGGTGAAGCCTGGAACACGCAGGTCCGCTCTCGACTGCTCCTCTTTGAACCGTGCAGAGACAGAAAATAAATTCACTGAAAACACTTAGCGCTAATGTCTTTCACCGTTTCCTGATTTTTGTTCTTTTCTGGATTTAAAGTCTTCCAGCCACCTGCTGGGTTTCTGTCATTAAAAACTGGCTCACATCCAGTTCAAAGCTCATTCATATTACGCTAAATTACACGCTTTTTAATTATCATTAAGCTGTTGACAAGCGACTAAGAAAAATGACCGGATTCTTTGTCGTCGTGTTCGTTGTTTGTCACCGTCACTGGGTACGAGTCTGTGAAAAATCTCCATGTTAGAAAAACAACCACAACGACAAATCCACTGCTTGGGAAGATGATCCTCAGTGAAGCTCTGCATATCTAATTTTATACAATTCGTCTGTATTTACTCTCTATTTCTCTCTGTATGTTTTTAAAATATATTAAAATTTCTATTTAAATTCGCTTGTCCCAGGAAGTCTTCATGTCTGTCACCGGCTCTCCCTTTTAGTTATGATGTCATAACTAGTTTTGCCAGAGTCCCTGCCTGCACTTTACTCATAATCTACATTTTCTTTAAACATCACATGATCACAAGCATACTCAATATCTTTCTCTCTCTCTGTCTTTTTCTGTTGAGCTACACATCCCACTCCCGAGCTCCCAGTGCTCCCAGTGTTTCCAGTGTGAATACTTCTTCTTTCCTGACCTGTCTGATCCATCCAGACAGTCTACCCCTGGTTGGAGTCTTGTGGCTTGGTGGTGGTCACTGCTGCTGTGGATAGATCTGTGTGGACAGCCCCTGACCCAGGGGACTGCTGTGGATAGAACCACTTGGATGTGAACTGCATTGCATTGGTCAAGAAATTAGTGGTAAGTCTCAGAAACTACACTGACCTAATAGTTCCTCAAGAGCTCTTGGTTGCTGTTCTAGAAAGGACATTATCAACATTTACATTATTTACTGTCCAGTGTCACCTAGATGAGGATGAGGTTCCCTTCTGAGCCTGGTTCCTCTCAAGGTTTCTTCCCCAGATCATCTCAGGGAGTTTTTTCCTCACCACCGTCACCTCAGGCTTAAATATTTAAGAGATAAATATTTGCTTTAATTTGGCACCCATATGTATGTATACTGCAAAGACTTTTATAATAATATTTTATAAAATGCTCTAAAACTCATCCCCTCTGTTTGGCTATTAGATTCTTTACCATCATGATCTCCTCTTCAGAGCGACACGCTTCCCTGCTCTCGCCCAATGTAACCTTCATAATCACATACACAACATCTGCTAGCGCTCCACTTTGGTAAATTTAGATAAACGCCTCTCGTTCTTTTGCCCAGTGTGTGTGTGTGTGTGTCTATTCTGAAGCTCTTTTGGGAGCATGAACAGCACAATATATATATATATATATATATATATAGTGTGTGTGTGTGTGTGTGCTTTACTTTGTTCAAGGTCATCCAGCATCCAGACACTGACTCATGAGAATGCTTTGAAATATCAAATGTAGCATGAGATTAGCAATTAAACAGATACTTAAGCATTATACTTCATTATATTGAACTCAGATACCACATCCTCTGTTCTCAGATTTATTCGGTGGAATCTCGCTAAATGGTTCCCTATGAAAAATCCAAATCCATCTTACACTATAGTGCCAAAAGTATTGGGACACCCCTCCAGATCATTGAATTCAGGTGTTGTTTTTCAGGGGTTGGGCTCGGTCCCTTAGTTCCAGTGAAAGGAACTCTTAATGCTTCAGCTTCATACCAAGACATTTTGGACAATTTCATGCTCTTTGTGGGAACAGTTTGGGGATGACCCCTTCCTGTTCCAACATGACTGCACACCACTGACCAAAGCAAGGTCCATAAAGACATGGTTGAGTGAGTTTGGTGTGGAGGAACTTGACTGGCCTGCACAGAGTCCTGACCTCAACCCCATAGAACACCTTTGGGATGAATTAGAGTGGAGACTGTGAGCCAGGCCTTCTTCAACCATGGAATAGTCAAAATTCCCATAAACACACTCCTAAACCTTGTGGAAAACCTTCCCAGAAGAGTTGAAGCTGTTATAGCTGTAAAGGGCGGGACGACTCCATATTACATTCATGTGCAGGTAAAGGCAAACGTCCAAAATCTTTTGGCAATATAGTGTATCATATACCTGTATTTATAGAGGAATAATACAGTAAGAACCGATTTCTTTTCATTTATGTTTCCACAAAGGTTTTGTGATATTTCTACATGCTCAGATCAACACGACCAGCAAGTCTTCCTCTGCTTTCAGTCAGTAAAGCAGCATTTTACTCCTTGGAGCTTTTCACAAATGCTTTTGGGTTCATTGGGTCAGTGTTTGAGTCAGTAAATCTGTGTGTGTGTGTGTGTGTGCTTTGTTCATCTTTTAATATCAGCTTAGCGTCACATTAGCATGCTTTTACATTTTTTTTATGTGTAATCCTAAGGGAAGTGTGCAGGAGGTGGGTGGAATGAGGCTGCTTTTTAAAATTGTTGCTGCCTTTTTTTTCCTTTTTTTCCTCCTCATCAAGAGCTGACTTCAAGAGCTTTTTGCCTCTCGACTTTACAATCAGGTAGCAGAATTGTGGCAACCGAGAAAGAAACAACAACATGGAGGACAAAGCATAATGAAAATGGTTGAAAAGCTGAGGAATATCATCATCATCATCATCATCATCATCAAGAAAGCTGGACAGAGAACTTCAGAACCAGATGAGAACTTCAGAAGGTCCTCATCAGAGGACACATCAGAGCAGTGAGAGATGGTGCAGTGGAGAAGATGTGAGGAAGAAGAAGGGAGAAGATTCGTTTACTTCCATAACATGTTCTCACCAGAACAATTTGAGATGATTCATCTAAAATAAATAAATAATAAAAATCAAGACCACAGAAAAAGGGGGTGGAGTTTCATCAAGGTTTCATTATGATGTCATGGTTGATCCACCAAACATCATATAGAGTCTACAAAGCACTTTGGCTCTGGATAAAAGGAATCTGCTAAATGCTATTAGTTATTAAAATTCCTACGCATTCAAGTCTTTCCCGAATGAATGAGATATCTGTAACGTTCCCATTATCCCATTATCCCATTATCCCATTATCCAGAGCCGGAGCACTTTAATTGCTTCGACCTGCTGCTGCTGCTGCTGCAGAACTTTCTCTTTAAAAGCTCTGAACAATATCGATTACGTAAAAGAACCTTCGCTGCCATGTTTCATGGTGACACATCTGACAGAATTCTCAGGCTAATAGCTATAATATATGATTCTAAATATAGATTAGAAATACGGACATAAGGAATAAGTATTAACTCCCTCTTCAGCATTTTCACATTTTATCCTTTTAGCAATTTGGAACTGACTTCATTAGGATTGTATGTTATAAATCGACACAAAATAATGCATAGTATTGAAGTGCATGCTGGGAAATCAGTACAGTTTGCAAAATTACTTTAAATTATATAGACAGAGTAAAAGTTAGGATTGTATAAGTATTGACCCCCCTGTTTCTGTGCTGCTGTGAAAGCCCTCCCTGTAGTAGTTCCTGGTGCAGACAGTTTGCCATCAGAAGTAAGGACATTAGTTAAACAGTGTTGATCTGCTTGTAAAGGTAGTGTTATGTAATTTCAGTATAAATTCTCCTGCTCCTCAAGTTTAAGTTAGATGATAACTAAACAACATCAAGAAGACCAAAAATCTGTTGTTGGCAGCTTTTATTTAAAGTTTACCCTTTTAATTAATGTTGATTCTTTTTTATTTAAAGTTGACTCTTTGTATGTAAAGTCAATTCATTTTACTTAAAGGTGATTCACTTTATTTAAGGTTGATTCTTTTTGTTTAATGTTAATTCATAATTCATTTATATTTAACATTGCTTCTTTTTCATTTAAATTTGATTCATTTTATTTACAGTTGACTCTTTTTATTAAAATTGATTTGTTTGATCTAAAATTGACTCTTTTTTAAAGATGACTCTTTTCAATAATGTTAATTCTTTTTAATTTAAAGTTGATTCATTTTATTTATAGCTGACTTTTTTTATTTAATATTGACTCTTTTTACTAAAGTTGGCTCTTTTTATTTAATGTTGATTCTTTTTCATTTAAAGTTGATTCTTTTTATATAAAATTGACTCTTTTTAATAAAGTCTTGACTTGTTTTATGTAGCCCCACATTGTCATGTATCACCGTATCACCAGGTAGTGCCTCAGCTATATGTGGTTGAAATGACAATAAAAGCTTCTTGACTCTCTTGACTTTTTTATTTAAAGTTGACTCTCTTTTATTGAAAGTTCTGGACAAATATCAGACTTCTTCCTCTATTAAAGTGACATCAAACCCATTATTAAAAATGGAAAGAAAATGTATCAACCACAACAGATGTAAACATCTGAAGAAGTAAACAAGAGGACAAGGTTAACTCAAGGTTAACTCTCAGTGAGCTGCTACCATCACCACCATGCTTCAAAATGTGGATATGATCTCAGGGTGATGAGTAGTGCTGTTTCCTATCACAGGCTTTATGGCTTCAGATATTTTACTGCTGAAATACCAGCTAATACCAGCTGATTTATGTCCTTATGGATGTAGAAGAACCATAAACTCATCAGTTTGTCTATGAACTGTTTTCATGAGCGCATTCTGTCTGAATAATAGAAGTAAACTTATTCATTACCATTTAAAATAATAAAACACAGAGCGAAAGTCGGTTGTTTACATATTTACCATGCTAAACTTTTTCCAAGTCTTAATTAAAACATGTGCTCACTTCTAAACAGTGTGTCCAATTAAAAAGCAGCTTTTATCCCCTTGCAAACCTTTTAATCTTCTTGTTTTCACCTTCCAGAGAGACAAATCCGGCCAAGCCGAACATCTTTCCCTAATTTATGGCTTTATCTTATTATTCATAGAATCCAAAGCAGATAACAATTGTTTATTTTAAACATTTTTTTTTGTTCTCCTAATATAAAGAATTCTTTAACAAATCAAGGTGAGCTGCTCGGCTTTCTCGGCACCGATCCTGTCCACATGAAGACCGAAAACCAGAAACACGATCAAAACGAAAGCCGAGCATCCAGCAGCGTTTAGCTGAACCGCAGGGACAGATGTGCGATGCATATTCATCATCCTAATCTCATTAAATCAACAAAAATCTCCCTTTGAGTAATGAACTGTGATCTTCGACCTAATCAAGCAGTTTATCTTGCAGTTAAATAAACATGGTTTAAATTTTAAGCAGTTTAAAAAATCCTCATGAAATTTAATGGAGATGGAATTCCATTGGTCTCCCCATTCCTCTTAATATCTAACACCTGACCTTCATCTCAGTGTAACTCAAATGTATATCAGGGTGTGTTATACAGGAGGAGTTATAGGTAGCTATTTTCCAAATATTCCAATATTCCAAATGTTCCACCTCCTGACTCGACCCAAAACGTTTCTGCTTGACTCCAACCAGAACGTTGCTGTTCTGCCCCTTTTATCTGACCAGAATGTCACAGCTTTGCCTACTGATTCCAGCCAGAATGCTGCTGCCTACTAACCTTGACTAGAACACTGCTGGTTTGCCTCCTGACTCTGGTTTAAGAGTTCCTGTTCTGCCTCCTGACTCTGGCTAGAACATCCTTGTTCTGCCCCCGACTCCAGACAGAACGTTGCTTATCTGCCTCCTGACTCTGGCTAGAACATTTTTGTTCTGCCTCCTTATTCCAGATAGAATATTGCTGCTCTGCCTCCTGACTTTGGCCAGAATGTAGCTTTTTTGTCTCCTGAATGAGGCAGCAGGCTGTATTTCTCCTGCAGGCCTCCTGTGGTACATGTGGCTGTGTTCTATTTTTCCACGAATGTGGTGACTTAATCATTTAAGGTCAATTCGATGTGATTTTTGCTTACACATGAGGTATCCGTGTCTCATAATGTTTTTGGCTGGAGTCCCATGCAGGGTGTCTTCACGCCTCCAGATCCACCACAGTCCTGACCTGGATAAAAAGAACTCTGAGCGATGTTTAATGAATAAATAATCACTAATGTGATGTGACTGAGGGGAGAGTTGTGCAGTCATTATGCCAGAATCTCACAGCCTTGGTGTTGTAACTGCAGATCTGATGGAGTGGGATGATGAGCAACACGACAGATTTGACACTCTCTGGTTTTTACGCTCGATACACACTCAGACCGACGCTTCATTTACAATGCCGTCTCTGACACCGCTTCAATTACTTCAGCCTTTTATACAGTAGCTGTCACAGCATGGGCAGCCTGAGAGGACTAACAAGCACACACTGACACAATGAAGAGCCATCAGTAGGTTACGCCTAGCTTAAATGATGACTCTGATTTCATTTGGGAATTTATTCATTGCTAAAATTGGCGTTGTGGGTGATTAGGTTCTTATTTGATTTTATTTCGATGAGGATCATATTCCATTATGTGCTTTGGATGATCTCAGTATTTGCTGAAGTCAGTGTTATCAAGCTCGTAACAAAGGGAAAGATAAAAAGGATAAATAATAATAAAGGATTCTTTAAGAGTTCATTGGGCTTTTTAAAAAGTGGATGGTTCCATACAGATACACAAACGTTCACCTTTTCTTTATGGAACTGAGCTGCTGCCGTAATCATAGAGACTATAATGCTCGATTGTGGAAGGAGGATCGATTTTTGATCGCATTATCTGTTCTCACTTAGAAGAGCTGAGCTTCTCTTTTGAATCTCTTCAGGTTTTTATATTTCTGGCCTTTAGGGATCTAAAATTCCACCAGCTTCTTTTTGACAGCGTCTGTTGTTAAAAGTCCTACTGAAAAATGTCTTGCCTTTAGGTCTCTTTCTAATTAGAAAACACTCTGAGGTCCATACAAAGACGGACCATTCCATGTGTTCTAAATGTTCTTCTTTGGTGTGCACTTTTAGGAAACAACCTCATGAGGAATCATGTAACCTTTTTAATAGATGCTAATGAATGAAATCTAATTTGAGAAATCCATCCATTCGTTCATTCATTCATAGCATCTTCCGTAATGTCTTATGACGCAAGCCTAGAGAATTTAACATAACAAAACTCTGGCAATTATTCCAACCCTGTCTTGGGGTAACATGTCCACTGCTTTCTCCTGTCAGTGTAGTAAACAGTCCCCAGATGTCTGGAGAAATGTGCAGAAATCGTATTCATGTGGGATTTGATGGACAGCTTGGTTTCCGTAGCACAGCATGAACCTTGCACACTAATAGCAAGGGAAATATTGCACCAGGTTTAGGGCGTTAATAAGCACTGAGGCGTGTGAGAAAGCATGTGGGCAGCTAGCAAACTGCTAATAATGCTAAGCTGAAGATCCCAATGCACTGGAATGGATGAAATATTTTAAAAAAAAAGTAAACATTGTATAGAAGTTGAATATCAACAACAGCTGGAGCTGAATAACCCCACAATGACCCCTACTCCCCATTGCCCTCACCTCTGGAGCACAGAGAGCACACCGGGACTGAATTACTATGCTACAAAGCATCATCAGCACTAATTACCACACTAATGTCTGATTATTTATTCACTCAATTAATATTTAGCTCAGTGTTTTTCAGTGGAGCGCAAATTGTATCCATATGGAGCAGTTGGAGTGGAGTTGTGAAAGATGAGATTATTAAGTTGTGACTGATACAACCTGCTGCACGCTCGCTTGAATAAAGTCATTCTCCAGGGGACGCCTGCCTTTACATGCACATGAATGTAATATGGAGTTGTCCCGCCCTTTACAGCTATAACAGCTTCAACTCTTCTGGGAAGGCTTTCCACAAGGTTTAGGAGTGTGTTTATGGGAATTTTTGACCGTTCCTCTAGAAGCACATTTGTGAGGTCAGGCACTGATGTTGGACGAGAAGGTCTGGCACACAGTCTCCACTCTAATTCATCCCAAAGGTGTTCTATGGGGTTGAGGTCAGGACTCTGTGCAGGACAGTCAAGTTCCTCCACACCAAATTCACTCATCCATGTCTCTATGGACCTTGCTTTGGTCACTTGTGTGCAGTCATGTTGGAACAGGAAGGGGTCATCCCCAAACTGTTCCCACAAAGAGCATGAAATTGTCCAAAATGTCTTGGTATGAAGCTGAAGCATTAAGAGTTCCTTTCACTGGAACTAAGGGGCCGAGCCCAACCCCTGAAAAACAACTCCTGATCTCAATGATCTGGAGGCGTGTCCCAATACTTTTGGCAATATAGTGTATGTAGATACTCAATCATTTTAATACCATTTTTTGCAGGAACAGTAAAGTGGGAAAATGGAGAAGGAAAGAAACTGGATTGAAAACTGTACATGATTAATTTTTGTTTTTTATTTTTATTATTATTATTTTATTTAAAAGTGTCTCCACTTTTAGACGGAATTAATTACATTAATAGAATTTAGACGTGTAATCGATTAATAAACATCATTTCAAATTAGCGAAATCCTATTAATGTAATTAATTCAGTCTAAAAGTGGAGACACTTTTAAATAAATTTGAACGATGTTTATTAATCGATTACTCGTCTCAAGTGTATGGCTTTCTCTCCATCAAACACCTTCTCCATCTTCATAATCTAACCTCCTTCAGAGCTCTCATTTCCATCAGCTCACATTACTACTCACTGTCTTCACCATCAGCACCGCTCCTGCAATTAGGTCACTTCATGTGTCAGCTCTACACGTCCCTTTAAAGAGCAGCCTACAGCATATCGCTCTCTCTCTCTCTCTCTCTCTCTCTCTCTCTCTTTGTGTGTGTGTGTGTGTGTGTGTGTGTGTGTGAGTTGCTACCTAATCTTAGCATCAGCTTCACAGAGAAAAGCCACATATCTAACCTACATACAGTCAGGACGTCACGTCATCTCTCGTTACTCAGTCCTGTGTGAGAGACGTATCATATCATGAGTTATTATATGAAAACAGAACTATATAATAGAAGCCAGAACATCTGGATAATTTGAATCATAATCAGACAATCCTTGTGTTTGTTTTGACCCAGACCGAAGAAGAGTGCATATCTGATTTGATTCATTTTTATTCCTTTATACAGTACTGCATTTCAACAACTAAAATTTTTTAACACAGCAGCTTGGACATGTCAGGAAAAAATACACATATGGATGACACACAAGGGTGTGATTATAAATCATTATTATTAATAATAATTATTTACACTAGTTTTTGAAGAATAAGCACCAGAAATACTACAAAATCAACCTGATCTTGCTGAGCAGCACAAGAATCACAAGCTTTAATAAGATTTAATAAGTCATTCTTATAGGACGTGTCCATAAGCAGGCAGCAAAATGAGAGAAAAAACACTATATTGCCAAAAGTATTGGGACACTCCTCCAAAGTCATTGAGTTCAGGTGTTGTGTTTCAGGGGTTGGGCTTGGCCTTTCTAGTGAAAGGAACTCTTAATGCTTCAGCTTCATACCAAGACATTTTGGACAATTTCATGCTCCCAACTTTGTGGGTAGAGTTTGGGGATGACCCCTTCCTGTTCTAACATGACTGCACACCAGTGACCAAAGCAAGGTCCATAGAGACATGGATGAGTGAATTTGGTGTGGAGGAACTTGACTGTCCTGCACAGAGTCCTGACCTCAACCCCATAGAACACCTTTGGGATGAATTAGAGTGGAGACTGTGAGCCAGACCTTCTCGTCCAACATCAGTGCCTGACCTCACAAATGTGCTTCTAGAGGAACGGTCAAAAATTCCCATAAACACACTCCTAAACCTTGTGGAAAGCCTTCCCAGAAGAGTTGAAGCTGTTATAGCTGCAAAGGGCGGGGCAACTCCATATTACATTCATGTGCATGGAAAGACAGATGTCCCAAAACTTTTGGCAATATAGTGTATATTAGTGTAGGAAGGGGAGGATCTTACTTCACTTAGTGCGACGCCCACTAGGGGTCGCACTAATAGACTAGTAAATTAGAAAAGTAATCGAATTATCATAGAGTTAAACCAAAAAGCGTTTCAGGTCATCATCAGTGCATGATTTGAATAATAAACATGCAAATAAATGAATTAGTGTATTATATCACACGATTTAGGGACGATTCAAGTCGAATCACTGAGTTGAGTGAAAACAGCTTCTTTCTGAATGATGGATGGAGAAGGTCCATCCACTCCTCCAGTCTGAGTTGCGTCTGAAATCGAGTCTGGATGCACCGCTGATCAGACACTAATCTGAGTGGGATTGAACAGTGATGATACGCAACACGTGGCTCTTTCTCACAGCGAGTTCACTCTGTAACAGTGTGTGGGTTTTAATTACATCTCATTTAGCTTTGAAAGACAACAGAAACATCTGCAGGAGGAATTCGTTCAGGTTCTCGCATGAATACACTTCTTCACTTCAGGCAAAATGTTAAGATTCCACTAAAACAAAAGTGTAGCTAAATATTGATTTGGTTTCATTTAGAAAAGGGTAAAATTCTAAAATTAGCAGAGTTGGAAGTTGGCTATCAACAAAACAGATAAGTGTGAAAGATATCAAGCCTGAGAGAAACGAATAAGCAAAGCAGAGTGACGATGCGGCTTCAGATCATCTCCATGTATCTTGTCTTATAGCAGGATGTGATGCGGTTGGAGGAGGAAGAGAAATTGCTTCTTCACACTCGTATGGAAATGAGTGTCGTGTTTCGGTGCTTGTGAGAATATTTATATGGATGTGTATCTCCAAAAGCAAAACAAGGCTCCAAAATGTTTTCTCTGCTATCCAGACTGTCAGTCACGGGGGTGGGGGGGGTGTTTACTTTCTGCCACGCTCGCTCGTCTTCTGCTTCCAGGTTTATCGCAGGTCCGTAACGTGCCGCGACGGCGAGCGAACCTGCGACTCTGCATTAATGAGACGTAGATGATATTGGATGAAGCCCTTCATAGTGGAGGGCTCATTTGCATAGCGGGAACAGAACAGGTACGGACTATTACAGGAAACAGATTTATGAAGAGGAGCTCATGAATTAAACACCAAGCCGCATAAATGATTCGGCTTTATAGTGTTTACAAGGACAGAGAGGGGCTGGGGGATGGGAGGAGAGGAAATTATTTATTTGTAGCCCAGCTCTGTTGAGGAAACAGGTTTAACTTTTTTCTTTAATTATCAACATTAACATATCAGATCTCCATTTGTGCATTTATTTATTTTTTCTCAGTTTGTTTGTTTGTATAGCTGGATGTTCAGGGCTAATTTATCAAGATTACTCACAGTCTAATTTAAAAATATATCCTTTATTTTCTTCCACAGAGCATCTCAGAGGGTTCTTTGGCTTTGTCTCTCTTTTCTGTATTGGAAATCTGAAAAAATCATATTTTCTGAAGCCTTTTAGCTAAAAAAAAATGGCAGACAAACCAAATTCTCGTGGCTTGTTATTGTTGTTGTAGCTTTTATGGGATAAAGGAAGCAAATTTATATGACGTATAAAACTGAAATATTTGTTAAGGAAATTAAAATGGTTACAATTTACAAGGGGACGTGTTGGCTCAGTGGTGAAGGTGCTGGGTCACTGATCAGAAGGTCAGGGTTCAAGCCTCCAAACTGCCAAGCTATCAACATTGGGCCCCTGAGCAAGGCCCTTAACCCCACCTACTCCAAGGATGCTGTACCATGACCAGACCCTGCACTCTGACCCCAGCGAAAACCCAGAGTGGTGGTAGCTCAAGTGGTTAAGGATCTGGGTCACTGACTGGCAGATTGGGATTCAAGCCCCAGCACTGCCAAGCTGCCACCGTTGGGCCCTTGAGCAAGGCCCCCAACCCACCTTGCTCCAGGGGGACTGCCTCATGGCTGACCCTGCACTCTGACCCCAACCCCTAAGGATGGGATATGCAAAGACAAATAACAAGTGTCCCAGTGTGTAGTAAGTGCCTGAAATCATGTACACTATATAGTACCATAATTCACACCTAGGGATATAGGTAAATAGAGGGGTCTTTTTTGGACCCCAAATGGACATATAAAATTTTCTGTGACCTCAAATGGACAATTTTTATTTTTATTTTATACAAGCAATATTCCATGTACTGATTCACTGCTCTACTGAAAAGGGTGACGTGGCATTTTGACACAACTTTCAGGAGATGTTCCACTCTGACATCCTTCAAAATTCAAACGATTCACAAGAAGTAAAACACAACATGGCTGAAACATCTTCATCTGTCTGCTTCCCAAGTGTAGAGATTCTACACATGACACAGTGACATGAAAAACACTGACTCTCAAAACTTTCTGCCGTCGTCATGATTGTTGTCATGAACTACATCTCAGTTAAGCTCCATTTTAACCCCTGGCATTGCATTCAGAAGTATTTACTAATCTAAAAATCTAAGAGACTCCTACACACATTAGCTTTGAAGGTTACATGAAAGGGTTTTTATAAGATGCTAAAAATAGAAAACTAAAATAACACACAGTATCAGTACATTCAGCTAATTAAAACCCAAACATTTAGTTTTCTTCTCTAAGGAAATCTAGCTATTTATCAGTTGTTTAGTTTTGGGAATAAAACTCTTTGACAAAGAGCAAAACCTGATCAGAATCATTCTCCATGTCATACTCATACCAGAGAACAAAGAATTAATAAAGAAGACAGAAGAAAACGTTCCAGAAAGGTTATGATGTAGTTAATGAATGCAGCAGAGTCTGTACAGTTCCACGACTCTCCTCTCGTACTGTTAGAGGACACGAAGAGTTTCCTGAGTCATCAGAGGAAGACGAGCGTCCTGCGTCGCTTCAGCCTGAGACACGATGCGGGCGGCTGTTAAAGCTGCCACAACAGCAGCCTTCTCATTAGCACCACACTGAGCCGAGCTAATAGCGAACCACATTCGCAAATTACTGACTGCTGCTCTGACAGGAGAGAGAGAAACGCTGGTGAGGGAAACCACCAACATCCCTTAATAGATCTGGGGAAGCAGGGAGGTCTTTAAAGGGTATGAACTGGCTGTAACAGCTTCATCCTTTTGTCTTTACTGTCACACACACACACACATACACACACACACACACACACACACACACACACACATACACATACACACACACACACACACACACACACACATACACACACACTGTGTTGAGTCTATAAACAACCAAATCACCCTGTGTGTTTGTTCAATTTCTCAAAAGTGTAGTGATTTACAAAGAACTCAGCCGATTTCTTTCTTTCTTTCTTTCTTTCTTTCTTTCTTGTCAAAACCTTTGAAGTGTATTAGAAAGGTCTTTTACACTAGTTGTTAGAAATATGTTAATCTGGTATTATACAGGTGTTAGAAGTGTGTTATAAAGGTATAATATGGCTGTTATACAGGTGTTAAGTGTATTGTTAAGATGTGATATGAGTTTGATAAATGTGTTATAGGGGTTTACAGGTGTACTGTAAGTGTGTTATAAAGGTATTATATGGGTTTTATAAATGTGTTTAAAAAGGTATTATATGGGTGTTATAAGTGTGTTATAAGGGTGTTATATGTGTATTATACGTGTGTTATAAGGGTGTTATATGTGTATTATACGTGTTATAAGAGTTTTATATGCGTATTATAAGTGTGTTATAAGAGTGTTATATGCGTATTATAAGTGTGTTATAAGGGTGTTATATGTGTATTATACGTGTGTTATAAGAGTGTTATATGTGTATTATAAGTGTGTTATAAGGGTGTTATATGTGTATTATATGTTTATTATACGTGTGTTATAAGAGTGTTATGTGTATTATAAGTGTTATATGCGTATTATAAGTGTGTTATAAGTGTGTTATATGTGTATTATACGTGTGTTATAAGAGTGTTATATGCGTATTATAAGTGTGTTATATGTGTATTATATGTGTGTTATAAGAGTGTTATATGTGTATTATAAGTGTGTTATAAGGGTGTTATATGTGTATTATATGTTTATTATATGTGTGGTATAAGAGTGTTATATGTGTATTATAAGTGTGTTATAAGGGTGTTATATGTGTATTATATGTTTATTATATGTGTGGTATAAGAGTGTTATATGTGTATTATAAGTGTGTTATAAGGGTGTTATATGTGTATTATATGTGTTATAAGAGTTTTATATGCGTATTATAAGTGTGTTATAAGGGTGTTATATGTGTATTATATGTTTATTATATGTGTGGTATAAGAGTGTTATATGTGTATTATAAGTGTGTTATAAGGGTGTTATATGTGTATTATATGTGTTATAAGAGTTTTATATGCGTATTATAAGTGTGTTATAAGAGTGTTATATGTGTATTATACGTGTTATAAGAGTGTTATATGCGTATTATAAGTGTGTTATAAGGGTGTTATATGCGTATTATAAGTGTGTTATAAGAGTGTTATATGCGTATTATAAGTGTGTTATAAGGGTGTTATATGTGTATTATATGTTTATTATACATGTGTTATAAGAGTGTTATATGCGTATTATAAGTGTGTTATAAGGGTTTTATATGTGTATTATATGTGTGTTATAAGAGTGTTATATGTGTATTATAAGTGTGTTATAAGGGTGTTATATGTGTATTATATGTTTATTATACGTGTGTTATAAGAGTGTTATATGTGTATTATAAGTGTGTTATAAGGGTGTTATATGTGTATTATATGTTTATTATACGTGTGTTATAAGAGTGTTATATGTGTATTATAAGTGTGTTATAAGGGTGTTATATGTGTATTATATGTTTATTATACGTGTGTTATAAGAGTGTTATATGTGTATTATAAGTGTGTTATAAGGGTGTTATATGTGTATTATATGTTTATTATACGTGTGTTATAAGAGTGTTATATGTGTATTATAAGTGTGTTATAAGGGTGTTATATGTGTATTATATGTTTATTATACGTGTGTTATAAGAGTGTTATATGTGTATTATACGTGCGTTATAAGGGTATTATTTGAATGTAATGAAGTTATTATATGAGTGTTATAAATGTGCTAAAATGGTATTACATAGGTATTATAATGGTATTATTTGAGTGTTATATGGGTGTTATAAGGGTATTAATATTAGTAGTGGAATGATGCTGCAGGTGCTTGGTTAGAGCGATTCTTTCCAGTTCTTTTTCTATTAAAATAAAAAAAAAGTCCCAAACTTTTCCCTCTTCAATTCGACCTATTTCTATGTTAATGTGGGTTTGTACAAATTTGCCAACGTGACCCATAAAAAATCCAATTTGCAAGTGACAGATGAGATCTCTTCTCTGAATTAAAGCACTGAACATGTGCACTCACCTCCAGCTGAACCGAATCAGCCAAGCATTTCGAGGAACTCCAGTCTAAGCCTAATTCACAGCAGTGATTTTGTAAGACAGAAGCCTGATTGCTGTTATCACAGCTGCATGGCGCTGAGTGACAGCGGCGCCTTTATCACTGAAACACCTGCCTCGCATTGACACAGACAAAGGTTCTTTTGTCCCTCCTGTGATTTGTCCTTGTCTCAGATCAGCTCCCAGGTGAGGAAACGTGTTCTATCACAGATACAGATCCAAACACGTCTCTCTGCGCTCCCTTTACACAGCAGTTCCATATCAGACCTCCCGATGGACCGGCTATCAGTGTGGCTCGGTGTGGAGGGGTTCGGAGACGATGTAGCCTTCCTAAATACACGAGCCACACTAGGAGGACAACTCAAATAACTATCCGGTCATCTCTGGGCTGACATCTGGTACTTCAAAATGAGACTTTCTGGCGTAAGGAAACTAATAGCACACAAAACAGGTTTCAAATCAATTCCTTTAGCATCACAAAAAATATCATGTGTAAAGAGATGAATTTATTTTTTATAATTTAGTTCTATGACCACTGACCAGTCAGAGACAGAATAATATGTTACGTCCTGTTTATACTCTGGAGCAGGACATGTGCTCTTTCTAATCATTTCCATAGCAATTGCTAATCTAACTGTAGCTCACTTGCCATTGTAATATAAATAGTTGCATCTACATCTGAACTTTTGGTAGATTTTTGTAATTTAAAAAAAAAAATAAAATCTAAACACTGTTATTGTTAGAAATGTTTAATATGAAATTGTTAGATATGTGCTGTATTTGCAGCTAAAGTTATTCCTCAGAAATGCAACGTTACAACATTTACATACATGAACTTCACTATGAATAAAGTTTGATGTATTTAGGAAAAAATCTCTTAACGTTTCTATGGCAACAGCTTATTCGCAGGGATGTGTGCAGCTGATCCTCTGCATGAACCGAAGTCAAACATTATTCATATTCTGTAAGGAGAAATACATTGATGGAAGGAGTCTCCAGCGTCAGTGCTCTATAACATTCAGAGGAGTTTTTAGTTTCTTTCTGTAACATGACGTGCATTTTTTTGTCTAAAACTTCAACAGAGAGAGAAAAAAGGAGGAAAAAAAGGACTGTTTATCGCTGCTATATTGGACTTTATTCAAAAAAAAAATCCTAGAGTGTGTATTAAAGAATGTAAATGGAAAAGATTGAGTTGTTTTAATGAACAAAAAAAATATTAACTGAAAAAAGAACAAATATGAGGGCAGAACCAAACATCTCCAGGGTCTAAAAAATAAGTCCAGAAAAGAAGGAAGGAAGGAAGGAAGGAAGGAAGGAAGGAAGGAAGGAAGGAGGGAAGGAAGGAGGGAGGGAGGGAGGGAGGGAGGGAGGGAGAGAGGAAGGAAGGAAAGATGCAAATGGTGGAAAGAAAGAAAGAAAGAAAGAAAGAAAGAAAGAAAGAAAGAAAGAAAGAAAGAAAGAAAGAAAGAAAGAAAGAAAGAAAGAAAGAAAGAAAGAAAGAAAGAATTATTGTCCTATATTTTGTTAGAAGTAGTTCAGGTAATTTTCACAAAGCTGAAAACTTTTATTGACAAAAAAAATCAAAAACTTGAAGGATTTAGACTCAGCTACAAAAACAAAAGTCACTGTGATGGATTGCAGTTGAACTGTAGTTCACTTTCTGTTCTAATAAATCTACATCAGAACATTTATTTATTTATTTATTTATTTATTTATTTATTTATTTATTTATTTATTTATTTATTTATTTATTTTTGTTTTGGTCACTTTTTTTTGCTAGGTATTACCAATTAAAAAAAATCCCTTATCACTGCTATTTTCAGAAACTTTTCAGCTGTATCAACTGTTTGTAGCTTAAACCAGCAGAATCTTCAGAAACGTAATGTATCTTGTACGTTTAAAGCCTTTCCATTCACACTCCTGTTCTCTGTCCTGCTTCCTCTGTGCTGACGAACGAGTACGAGAAAGAAAAGAGGAGAAGATTAGAGTGAATCAGTGCTGAAGAGAGGCTCTGACACACACACACACACACACACACACACCATGGAGGTGTAGTAACGCGCTCGTTATCAGTCGAGGCGTCTCCACGTCTGCGCCATCGCTTTCATCACTCTGTACTCCTCAGTGTGGGAACAAGATGTGGGGGAAAAGTGTGACAGCAAGTGAGATGGAGGTACTGATGGAGAGAGAGTCGAGCACTGAGAGACACGAAGCTACAAACTTCTCCTTCATTTTTATTCATCAAGCAATAAAGTGAAGCTGATCTGAACGTCGAGGGCTCACAGATATTTTATTAAATGCAGTTTCATGTGGCTTTATGATGTAAAAATGTACTTTTGTAGCCTATTAATTACTGAAATTTTCTGAAGGCCACAAAGGAGCCAAAATGCACCATATTGCCAAAAGTTTTGGGACGCCTGCCTTTACATGCACATGAATGTAATATGGAGTTGTCCCGCCCTTTGCAGCTTAACAGCTTCAACTGTTCTGGGAAGGCTTTCCACAAGGTTTAGGAGTGTGTTTATGGGAATTTTGACCATTCCATGGTTGACTAGAAGGTCTGTCTCACAGTCTCCACTCTAATTCATCCCAAAGGTGTTCTATGGGGTTGAGGTCAGGACTCTGTGCAGGCCAGTCAAGTTCCTCCACACCAAACTCACTCATCCATGTCTTTATGGACCTTGCTTTGGTCACTGGTGTGCAGTCATGTTGGAACAGGAAGGGGTCATCCCCAAACTGTTCCCACAAAGAGCATGAAATTGTCCAAAATGTCTTGGTATGAAGCTGAAGCAAGATTCAAGATTCAAGATTCAAGAAGCTTTATTGTCATTTCAACCACATATATCTGACGCAGTACATAGTGAAATGAAACAACATTTCTCCAGGACCTGGTGTTACAGAAACATACAACAACAAAGTTCAACATAAAAACAACCCCACAGAGCTAGGACAGAAGTTTGTCTTAGCCACGTAAAGTGCACAGTGTGCCGCTAGGTCCAAACAGAGCATAGACAAGACAGTGCAAAAGACAATAAATACAAGAAAGACAACACAAAAAGAACACAGGACACTTAGCGCCGAAAAGAAAGAAAAGAACATGTGTAATGGAATGTAAGTGAAATAAGATAAAGTGAAATGATGTAAAAAAAAGTATTGTGCAAAAATACACAGCAGCGGTTGAGGTAGTGCAAATAGAAATAAACATAAATATAACTTTAGCAGCGGATGACAGGTTGAGGTAGTGCAATAAGTAATGAACAATATAACCAACGGCGACTCTATTAACTTGGAGGAGTACACGGCATCTGTGTCCGGCTACATCGGGAAGTGCATTGATGACGTGACCGTCTCCAAGACCATCACAACACGCTCCAACCAGAAGCCGTGGATGACTGCGAAAGGTCGTGCTCTCCTGAAGTCGAGAGACTCTGCCTTCAGATCAGGGGACAGGGCGGCCTTAAAAATAGCAAGGGCCAAACTGTCCCGAGCCATCAGAGAGGTCTTGAATCTTGAAATTATGTGTGTGCGTGTGTGTGTGCGTCCACACAGTCAAGAGAGAGTGTGTGTGTATCTGTGTGTGAGAGAGACAGAGAGTTGATATACAGTTCAGTCCTGAGTGAGAGTGCGTGTGTGTGTGTGTGTGTGTGTGTGTGTGTGAGAGAGAGTGTAGAACAGTTCAGTCCTGGGTGTTGAGGAGCCTGATGGCTTGAGGAAAGAAACTGTTACACAGTCTGGTTGTGAGGCCCGAATGCTCCGGTACCTCTTTCCAGATGGCAGGAGGGTGAAGAGTGTGTGTGAGGGGTGTGTGGGGTGTGTAAGAGTGTGTGTGAGGGGTGTGTGGGGTGTGTAAGAGTGTGTGTGAGGGATGTGTGGGTTGTGTAAGAGTGTGTGTGAGGGGTGTGTGGGGTGTGTAAGAGTGTGTGTGAGGGGTGTGTGGGGTGTGTAAGAGTGTGTGTGAGGGGTGTGTGGGGTGTGTAAGAGTGTGTGTGAGGGGTGTGTGGGGTGTGTAAGAGTGTGTGTGAGGGGTGTGTGGGGTGTGTAAGAGTGTGTGTGAGGGGTGTGTGGGGTGTGTAAGAGTGTGTGTGAGGGGTGTGTGGGGTGTGTAAGAGTGTGTGTGAGGAGTGTGTGGGGTGTGTAAGAGTGTGTGTGAGGGGTGTGTGGGGTGTGTAAGAGTGTGTGTGAGGGGTGTGTGGGGTGTGTAAGAGTGTGTGTGAGGGGTGTGTGGGGTCAGCCACAATGCTGTTAGCTTTGCGGATGCAGTGTGTGGTGTAAATGTCTGTGATAGAGGGGAGAGAGACTCCAATGATCTTCTCAGCTGTCCTCACTATCCGCTGAAGGGTCTTGTGGTCTGAGACGGTGCAGTTCCCAAACCAGGCAGTGATGCAGCTGCTCAGGATGCTCTCCATGGTCCCTCTGTAGAACACAGTCAGGATGGGGGAAGGGAGATGGGCTTTCCTCAGCCTCCTCAGGAAGTAGAGGCGCTGCTGGGCTTTCTTGGTGATGGAGGTGGTGTTGAGTGACCAGGTGAAGTTCTCCTCCAGATGGACACCAAGGAATTTGGTGCTCTTGATGATCTCCACCGAGGATCCATCGATGGACAGCAGAGAATGGTCACTCTGTGCTCTCCTGAAGTCAACAACCATCTCTTTAGTCTTGTCGACGTTCAGAGAGAGGTTGTTGGCTCTACACCAGGCTGTTAGATGTTGCACCTCCTCTCTGTATGCTGACTCGTCGTTCTTGCTGATGAGACCCACCACGGTCGTGTCATCGGAGAACTTGACAATGTGGTTGGAGCTGTGCATTGCTGCACAGTCGTGAGTCAGCAGAGTGAACAGCAGTGGACTGAGCACACAGCCCTGAGGTGCTCCAGTGCTCAGTGTGGTGGTGCTGGAGATATTGTTTCCAATCCGGACTGACTGAGGTCTCCCAGTCAGGAAATCCAGGATCCAGTTGCAGAGAGAGGTGTTCAGGCCCAGCAGGATCAGCTTCTCAATCAGCTGCTGAGGGATGATTGTGTTGACTGCTGAACTGAAATTTATGAACAGCATTCGAACATAGGAGTCCTTACAGTCCAGGTGTGTGAGGGCCAGATGGAGGGTTGTGGTGATGGAGCGGTTAGGACAATACGCAAACTGCAAGGGGTCCAGCGAGGGTGGTAGCTGTGACTTGATGTGCCTCATGACGAGCCTCTCGAAGCATTTCATCGCGATTGGTGTGAGTGCGACGGGACGATAGTCATTGAGGCAGGAAACCGTAGACTTCTTTGGCACAGGGACGATGGTCGTTGTCTTGAGGCACGTAGGGATGATGGAGCTGCTCAGTGAGATGTTGAAGATGTCAGTGAAGACATCTGCTAGCTGCTCTGCACAATCCCTGAGCACTCTGCCAGGATTAAGAGTTCTTTTCACTGAAACTAAGAGGCTGAGCCCAACCCCTGAAAAACAACCCCTGAACTCAATGATCTGGAGGGGTGTCCCAATACTTTTGGCAATATAGTTCCTTGCAAGACCACTAGGGGGTCGTGGCAATCGGTTTATTAATGTATTCCCATGTGGGCGGTGCCACACCCTTCCCTAATGTGTTTTCCTGCTTTCTCACCTCTCCCTTGTTTTCCCTTGATGTTCTGCTTTATATATGTTTGTCCTGCTGTCTTAGTCAGGGTCAGTCATTATATATGTTGAGTAGTCATATTTTGTTGAGGTTGAGGTATTGTTTCCATGTCATAGTTATGGTTTGCTTCTGTTACATTTAATGTTTTGTTCCTATTTGTTATAATATCATCTTTTAAGGCCAAACTGCAGAAATGTTATTTTAGGATATTAATTGCTTATTTAATTGCTTACTTCATTACCAATTGCAGTTCAGAACAGTTCGGTCTTTACCTCTTTTACCAGGACTACTCATTTCCAGCTATTCGATTACAGGATAAAAATGTGTCCTTTCGAAGCATTTTCCATTGAAAGTCGAATCTAAACATGGCAGTTAGCATAACATTCGGCTGTGTACTAGCATTAACTAGGATAATGGCGTAGCAATAATTTTTAATGCAAAACAGTGAGTGCTGATGAAACAGACTCCATCCAGGCCATCAGAACGGATGAAACTAAAGCAGCCTGCATTTACTGCTCAAACGTTTTATTGCTTTAGAGACCTAATAATCCTGCTTCAATTTTATAAGGTCCTTCTGACAAAATCAGCAAATCTAAATCCCCGACCGAGCCCTTTATCAGATCTAGTAAAAAGTGTCCAGTCTGTGATGGGATTTTAAATCCTCCAATGTAATTTCACTTGCAGTAGAAATTATTTCTCAGAAATGACAGAGTACGGTCAAACATCCTGGAGAGACAAAGAAAAAAAAACGTTTTCCTGCTTTGTGTATGGTTAAATCCCAAACCAATCCATCCATCCATGAGTGAGTCTCACTGACTTCTGATGTCCAAACAAAGATTTTCATACTCTTGCAAACAATGCAGATATTTCATTTCATCTCCTTTCTTTTCATCTGAGGTTTGTGTGTCTATTTTAACACATGTTTGTATTTCAAATCAGTGAAATGGATCTAATATATTTCTAATATTTGCAGCAGCTAGACTGCTTACAAGATCCAGGAGAAGAGATCACAATACATCTCTTCCAGCTAATTTGCATTGGTTACCTTTTAACTAAAGGATATTTATAGGATAGTTATTTTGCTTGTTTTTAAAATACTGAATGATTTAACACCTTACTCTATATTGGCAAAAGTTTTGGGACGTCTGCCTTTACATGCACATGAATGTAATATGGAGTTGTCCCGCCCTTTGCAGCTAGAACAGCTTCAACCTAACTGGCTCACAGTCTCCACTCTAATTCATCCCCAAGGTGTTCTATGGGGTTGAGGTCAGGACTCTGTGCAGGACAGTCAAGTTCCTCCACACCAAACTCACTCATCCATGTCTCTATGGACCTTGCTTTGGTCACTGGTGTGCAGTCATGTTGGAACAGGAAGGGGTCATCCCCAAACTGTTCCCACAAAGAGCATGAAATTGTCCAAAGTGTCTTGGTATGAAGCTGAAGCATTAAGAGTTCCTTTCATTGTAACTGGAACTATAGTGTATGTTCAGTTTCTAGTTTGAGGTTTTCCACTGCTGAGTTTCTGACATATTGTAATATAAACTTTAAACAATCAGGTGAAGCAGATTTTAGCCATTATGTTCCTAAAATTAATTAATAAAAGAGGAAAGGGAAAAAAGGCAAGGACCAAATGAATCTAAAAATCAGGACTGATCTCTTCTGCTTCACATTCTGCATAATAAAGGTATAAATATAAAAAAAATTTAAGAATAAAGATATAAACACTAAAAGAGTTAGCATGCTAACGCTAAGCTTGCTAAGTGCACTAATTGCAGGAATGTGTCAATTAAAACTTGTGCCGTTTTTCAAAAAATATATATACATATATTTGAAATGGCCAATGAGGTGGCAGCAGCAGCAGTGAGGCCATGCCCATTTAAATTCCTAGAAGAGATTCATTCTGAGATGAAATCCAAATCTGTAGTCTGATAAAATAGAAAAAATACATCTTGCCTTTCTACACTGTATTCAGTTCTCTCTAAGATATTAAAAAGTGTGCTTTTTTGTAAAGGACAGTAAATATTGTTTTTGAAGATGCTTGTGGAAGATTTTTAACCATGAATTTAAACCAATCTGGTACAAAGAAGTGCATCTCCACTACAGAAGACTAAAGAAACGTTTCCTTTTCTCAGAATCTCCAGTGAGGCTCTGGCCTGAACCCTGAAACACCACACTTTCTCACCACTGTAGCTCAGCTCAGAGTTAGCCTGGTGTTGGTAGAGCTGGCAGAATTAAAAGACTAAAACCCACAACACCATGGACAGAGGAACTGAGTCCCTTAAAGACCAGATCAAGTAGATGATCAAGTATATCAGTGCAGGAGCTGGAAAGAGACCTCTGGTATCCCAAAACCCTGGTCCTCATAGACGAACCAGAGGTTCTCACAGTCATTCATTCATTCATTCAGAGAAGGAGCTGGAAAGAAAACCTGGTATCCCAACTCCCTGGTCCTCACAGACAAACCAGAGTATCAGCAGCCCAATCCCAAGTTCTCACAGCTCATCCCCTAGACCGGGCAGGAGCTGGAAAGAGAACTTGCAAGGCCAAGCCCAGGTCCTCACAGTCCAATGCCAAGTACAAGAACTCGACTCCAAGTTTTCACAGCCAAACCCCATAGTTGATGTTTGAAAGAACTAAAAGACCATTTTGGCAACTAAGACGATGAAGCCAGTAACCCTTTTCTGAACAAAAGTAGAATTAGATACAAATTCACCACATTATCACTTAAATGAAAAGCTTGAGGAGCCTAAATCAGCCACTGCCTAAAATCCATTAGACCTCAGGATTTCTGAGCTGAAAAATCCCAACAGACTAGAACCAAAGAAAGAACCAGAACCTGATAATATCCTGCATGCAATGATCAAATGCAAATGTTCAAGGTCTGTTTAAGTTCAGAAATAAAGGTTTTAACAACCAGAATCTATAAAAGGCAGATCAGTGTGACCATAATAATCAGCAACACATTTTGTGTAAACTGTATTCAGGGAGACATAAAGTGTAGCATCATAAGTTTTAAAACTTTCTTTATGAGTCTAATGCCTTACAGAGATGTCCAATTGGATTTTTTCCAAATTACTGCACAGCTGATCAGATTTACCACTTACACAGCTTCACTGAAAACATTTTGCAAGATTTATTGACTTTAAAAAGGCTTCTGACTCCATTTGGCATCAAGCACTGTTTTATAAAATGATAGAAAGTGGTGTACAGGAAAAAAAAAACATATAATCTCATTAAATCTATGTACACAGAGCAAGTGTGGGATATGAATTGGCAAAAAAACAAATGCAATTTCTCAGGAGGATGGACTGAGATAAGGCGAATGTTTACATCCAATATTATTCCATATGTATTTTAATGAATTGGTAAATACTTTAGAGAGCTCTAAAGCTCCCAGTCTCATTCTGCTGTACATGACTCAGAGTTTAAACTCCTGCCGTATGCAGATGACCTGCTCCTGCTGCCCAACAGCACAAACTTCATTTTAAAAATGTAGCATAAAATCTAGAAACAAAACACACAATTAAGTTTGGTACACAGCATAGCTCTGATTACATTTACGGCATTTCACAGACACCTTTATCCAGAGCGACCTACAATTTATCTCATTTTTATACAACTGAGCAATTGAGGGTTAGGCGCCTTGCTCAAGGACCCAGTAGTGGCAGCTTGGTGGATCTGAGATTTGAATTCACAACCTTTTGACCAGTAGTCCAAAACCTTAACCACTAAGCTACCACATCCCCCAGCCCACATCACTGAAGTTAAATATGAGTGAGAGCCAACTGGAAAAAACAACCCAGTTGTGGAAATTCCTATTAAAATTTGGCTGAAAATATTTCAGTTGAGGAGTGGTTTGGAGGTTAGGAAGTTTGCCTCACACTTCCAGGGTTGGGGGTTTGATTCCAGCCTCTGGCATGCATTGTAGGCCTCTATAAATTGTCCATAGAGTGTGCCCACCTTGGCTGGAGCTTGAACTTTAGGAGTGGTGGTAGCTGAAGTGGTTAAGGCACTTGGTTGATAATTGGAAGATTTGGGTTTGAGCCCCAGCACTGCCAAGTTGCCACAATTGGGCCCTTGAGCAAGGTGCTGACCCTGCACTCTGACCCTAACCCTCCAAGGATGGGATATGCAAAGCAAGAATGATAGATATCACTGTGCAGTAATCTATATGTGATAAAGGCTACTTGAATTAAGTAACTTAATTATAAACTGGTGTCCTGTCTTGTACCCTGCTTTGTGTACCCTTGAGTCTCATGGGACAGGCTCCAGGTTCCCCACAATCTACGTATAAAGAATGAATAGATATTTCAAATACACTATATTGCCAAAAGTTTTGGGACACCTCTCCAAATCAGGTGTTGTTTTTCAGGGGTTGGGCTCGGCCCCTTAGTTCCATTGAAATGAATTCTTAATGCTTCAGCTTCATACCAAGACATTTTGGACAATTTCATGCTCTTTGTGGGAACAGTTTGGGGATGACCCCTTCCTGTTCCAACATCACTGCGCGCTAGTGCACAAAGCAAGGTCCATAAAGACATGGATGAGCGAGTTGGTGTGGAGGAACTTCTCTGTCCCACCCTGAAGCCCACTGAACACCTTTGGGATGAATTAGAGCGGAGACTGCGAGCCAGACCTTCTCGTCCAACATCAGTGCCTGACCTCACAAATGCACTTCTAGAGGAATGGTCAAAAATTCCCATAAGCACACTCCTAAACCTTGTAGAAAGCCTTCCCAGAAGAGTTGAAGCTGTTCTAGCTGTAAAGGGCGGGACAAATCCATATTGCATTCATGTGCATGTAAGGGTTCTAAAACGTTTGGCATTATAGTGTATTAGTATGTAATCAGTATTGTCCTGTATTGCAGTGAAGTGATCAAATCATAAATTAAACAATCCATGGCAAAAGTGTAAAGGAACACAGTGAACCATTTATGCAATGCAAATTTCAGTCAATATCTATTCATTCTAAAAATGGAAACCCTGGCATATTTTGGAAACAAATCAAAGACAGCGACCTGCACTCATATGATTATAAAGCTCTCCAATACCAAGAGTTGGTATTGCTGTTCATCCCTTATTCTGCTTTTATCAATTCATTTAGCATCTTCTTAATCTGATCGCATGTGCATGTGAGTAAAACTGATCCACCTTTCCTAACCATATCTTTCTCTTTCCTGAGCTCATGAATTTCACTACTGGCTTTATCTTGCTTGCAGGCTCTGTTTAAATCGGCATATTGATCCGCGTTGCTAGAGTTCAAGCTCAAATGAAGTGTGTCGGTAATCCCTCATCTTAATTTACTCTCAGGGAGGCAGACTCAAGGTCAAACAGCCCACAGAAGACCAGAGCAGGTAGTTTAAAGGTTTAGACAGGATTAAAGGAGGAAACTTAAGGAGAACGTTAAGGATAGGTGTGAGGCTAGGTCTTTTTTACTTGCTTTTTTTTCTCAATAGGTGTATACACTCTAGGGTCAAAATCCCACTTTTCAGGAATGTTTGCGTTTCTACTTTGGGGACAATCAGTACTGTTTTTTATAATCTGTTGTATAATCAGTTCTATTTGCAATCAAAAAGAAGAACAAGGTCTTGGGAATAATGAATGATATTGGGAGTGAACTTATGGAGGCTTCTGGATCTTGCTGCCATCTTGCATCCATTTCTGATGGTTTTAACTCACTGGGGTATCATTTGGAGTGCAGCTTCTCTGACCAGTTTCCACAGAAGCTGACTCAGTCATTGGCCATTCCACACACACACAGATCCAACAGCTTTTCTGTAGTCTTGCCATATACATATGATGGATGTGCAGAGCAGGAGAAAATGCTCAGCTTATTAAGTCTCGAGGCATGAAGTCCATCAGCAGGATGTCAGCCCTCATTTGACACGGCATCATTTCCATGCATTAGTGTTGACATTGTAATCAGGACAATGAAACCCCAGTGCAGTAGTGCAGTTCTAGGACCAGCTTGAAAGACTGGACCGGTCAAGTGACAACAAGCAGAAGTAATTGCACCAGCAGTACTAAACCTGATTTAGTACTAAATAATTGCACCCAACATGGTAGGTTAATACCGTCTCCTGGTCTGATCAGCTGCAGTGTGATGTCCTGATGTTCTTCCTTATATCCATAATTCCTTGATTAGACTGCACTCTGACCAGGAGAAAATTATTTCTATTCAGGTGAGGACCGGGTCCAATTGGGTCGTCTCAGCTCAAACAGACCAGGATATTTTTAGGATGCCTGCTACCACCTTAACTGAACTATATACGGAAACATCATCTTAATCCTCAGAAACATTTTGTACCAATCGCGTTAAAAAGCACAGTCCAAGTTTTCAGGTGCACCAAACTATTAGAAAAAGCAACATAAACATAAAGTCGATAAAAGTGTGGGAGTTTGAGAGGATGGAGTGAAAATCACAACAAGCAAGAGCAAGATGGCAAAAGTGAAAAGTGATCATAAAAGATTTCAAAAGGAAGAACAAGAAGAAGATAAATCCAAGTGAAAGTACATTATTTAAAAAATAAATATTCTTTTTTTAGTAGTATTACAAGTATTATAAATATAAATATAATAGTCGTTTAATGATTTCCCCCAAAACATCTCATGAACCCTAAAAGAGAAAGAGAAGAGAAAATAAATGAGAGAAGAGACGGGAAGAGAAGAGAAATGAGAGAAGAAAAGAAAAGAAAAGAAAAGAAAAGAAAAGAAAAGAAAAGAAAAGAAAAGAAAAGAAAAGAGAAGAGAAGAGAAAAGAAGAGAAGAGAAAAAATGAGAGAAGAGACGGGAAGAGAAGAGAAATGAGAGAAGAGAAGAGAAGGGAAGAGAAGAGAAGAGAAGAGAAGAGAAGATAAATGAGAGAAGAGAAGAGAAGAGAAGAGAATTGAAGAGAAGAGAAGAGAAGAGAAGAGAAGAGAGAGAGAGAGAGAGAGAGAGAGAAGAGAAGAGAAGAGAAGAGAAGAGAAGAGAAGAGAAGAGAAGAGAAGAGAAGAGAAGAGAAGAGAAGAGAAGAGAAGAGAAGAGAAGAGAAGAGAAGAGAAAATAAATGAGAGAAGAGAAGAGAAGAGAGAGAGAGAAGAGAAGAGAAGAGAAGAGAAGAGAAGAGAAGAGAGAGAGAGAAGAGAAGAGAAGAGAAGAGAAGAGAAGAGAAGAGAAGAGAAGAGAAGAGAAGAGAAGAGAAGAGAAAATAAATGAGAGAAGAGACGGGAAGAGAAGAGAAATGAGAGAAGAAAAGAAAAGAAAAGAAAAGAAAAGAAAAGAAAAGAAAAGAGAAGAGAAGAGAAGAGAAGAGAAAAGAAGAGAAGAGAAAAAATGAGAGAAGAGACGGGAAGAGAAGAGAAATGAGACAAGAGAAGAGAAGAGAAGAGAAGAGAAGAGAAGAGAAGAGAAGAGAAGAGAAGAGAAATGAGACAAGAGAAGAGAAGAGAAGAGAAATGAGACAAGAGAAGAGAAGAGAAGAGAAGAGAAGAGAAGAGAAGAGAAGAGAAGAGAAGAGAAGAGAAGAGAAGAGAGGAGAAGAGAGGAGAGGAGAGGAGAGGAGAGGAGAAGAGAAGAGAAGAGAAGAGAAGAGAAGAGAAGAGAAGAGAGGAGAGGAGAAGAGAAGAGAAGAGAAGAGAAGAGACGGGAAGAGAAGAGAAATGAGACAAGAGAAGAGAAGAGAAGAGAAGAGAGGAGAAGAGAAGAGAGGAGAAGAGAAGAGCTTCATGATGAACAATGGTGTAATCAGGACCTCCTACAGACTGGCTGGAGCTGAAGCAGTGGCTCGTGTCAGACTGAAAGCTCCACAGAATCCCAGCATCACTCCAGCAGCACTGCTCCATTTCAGTAGCAGCAGGTGACAGCTGTGTCTCTACATTCAGGAATATTACACAAAGCTCACAAAAACAAAGACCATGTTTCACCATGTTTCTCTCTTTCTTCCTTTTGATATTCTATCAAAACATTCATCATGCTTTGCTTTAACAAAGGTATGAGCAAATTGGGTGGGTGTGGCTAAATATTATAATCAGAGCTTGATTTACAGCCATCTGCCTGAGACTCCCAGTCTGAGACATCACCAGTAGCGAAGAATCAACTGGCGAAGTATCTAGAGGCTTGTACATCCTCCCAGGTAGCAACCACTTCAGTTAGCTTTCCCTCACTAGGTTATCTTTCACTAGTAGGTTAGTGTTTACTCACCAAGTTAGGATTATAACAGTCATGTTTTCAGGTCTGCGGTTTTCTCAGGAACACCACAAGCTGAGACAGAGAGAAAAAGATCTGTTTATGTGTTATAAAGTAAGTGAGAACAGGAAGTACAACTTGTTATTTAAAACAATAAAAATTATTGGTAGAAGGGAAGTCAGCTTCATCACACCATCTTGAGACTTGGTCATTTATTATTGACTGTTAAATTATCAACACAAAGAAGACAATGGGCTAAAGAAGAAGAAATAACAATAAAATACGACTCACGAGTCGTGACTCAGGAGCTTAAATGAATCAGATTGGGATATTCAGAGAAAAGTTTAATATGGAATTAGAATTTCCATTGGAGAGTCAGGGTCAAGTCTGGGTCAGAGGATTTCTGATGCTCTCTTTCTGAAAGGCATTAAACTAAACCTCTCTCTCTCTCTGTCTCTCTCTGTCTCTCTCTCTCTCTCTCTCTCTCTGTGAGATCAGCCCACCATTTTATTTTATTTTATTTCACATCTCCCTTTTAGCTCAGCACAATGTACACATCTCAGGCTTTCTCAACTGATAAAGCTCCAGCTCGATTCACGCTTTTCATCGGAACAGACAAAAAGTGGATGAGACGAGATATCACTCCCGGTAGAATACTTCTTCTCCACTCTAATTCATCCCAAAGGTGTTCTATGGGGTTGAGGTCCGGACTCTGTGCAGGCCAGTCAGGTTCCTCCACACCAAACTCACTCATCCATGTCTTTATGGACCTTGCTTTGGTCAGTGGTGTGCAGTCATGTTGGAACAGGAAGGGGTCATCCCCAAACTGTTCCCACAAAGAGCATGAAATTGTCCAAAGTGTCTTGGTATGAAGCTGAAGCATTAAGAGTTCCTTTCGCTGGAACTAAGGGGCGGAGCCCAAAGCAAGGAAGTTTTGTGAAATGATTCACGAAAGGATTTCTAAATTAGTTCCAGTGTAGACAGTTTGCCATTAGAAATGACAAAATAAAAACAAAATCTGTGTTTATTGATCAGGATCATTGAAGATCATTACTACACACAACACACAGCATCATGAAGACTAAGGAGCTATCAAAACAACTCCAGGACAAAGTTCTGTAAACTTATTGATCGGTCACAGGGTTTATATAATAAATAAATAAATAAATAATGGGAAGATTACAGAACAACGACAGCGCTGCCTAAAGGAAGACATCCAACAAAAGCGTTTTTTTTCTTAACTTTCATTTTTATTTGTTAGCTTAATTTCCTAACAGAGACAGAAGCCGCATTCATTCGTCATCTCAGCCTGCCGCCGTCCCCGTGGCCTCGCTGTCAGACGCTTTGACATGAAGTCTGGCTAAAGTGACAAGTCTTTTATTTATTCTTTTATTCCCCTTATTTGTTGATTTTGCAGCTTTTCTAGCTCCGGGCAGCAGCAGTTTATTTCTCTGTGCTGGCAGGTGGATGTCATGCAGCTGTACAGTTTCATCTGCAGCCTCCTCCTCCTTCAGCTCTGACCTTTACACGGCCGTAATGTGGCAATAAATCCCTTATTTCCTTCACAGCTGAATAAAAGAATGACATTTTTTTCCAGAGGAGGCTTTGAAAGCCATGACCAGGTCACAGATTAGATAATAAAGCAGAGTAAATGAGATCGAGGAAAAGATGCACTTTCATACAGGCTCTCTGTCTCAGAATATTGTACAAACACACACACACACACACACACACATGGTTCTGCTATCTTTCTGAGGACTTTCCATGTACATGCTATACCTATTTTGCCCCTTTATTTTCTGAACACATTTAACTCACAATGAGATCCTTCACTTCTCCCCTTGCTCCTCAGAACAGATTAAAAACCTCCTCAGACCCACAAGCACATCTAAACCTAGCTTAATTCTTGTCCTTTAACTCAATCTCACCCCAATTTCAAACGTCTATGAGAAAAAAGGGCAGCAGAAAAGAGCTTAGTTTCTACAGCCGAGGTTCAGACGCAATAATTATTCAACATCCAATTTAAATTCCAGCAATGAGACGTTATTAAGGCCAGATTCACTTTCCTGCATGCGCACAGCTGAAGCTAATTGCTTCTGTGTGTGTGTGTGTGTGTGTGTGGTTGTGTGTGTGTGTGTGTGTGTGTGTGTGTGTGTTTGAAGACGAGAGCAAATCTGAAGCCAGGAGCTCTACACTGGAGAATTAGTTCATATGTTTAATTGCATTCAAAATTCATTTCTTCAATCCTGATCACATGCTAACAAGAAATCAGAAAACCTCTTACTGCAGGTTTAGCAAAGAATATTCTAAAGTTTATTATCTCTGATACTGGAGACTCCTTCCGTAAATGTTTCAGAGATAAAACAGAAAGCTTTTCCATATCAGTAACTCCATCATATTAATGTTGTCTTTATGGCTAGGCTTCAATGACAGGGCTGTAACGAGCCGTTACCATGGAAACAATAACTCTTCACAGCGAGCGCATTCATCTGAACCCGTGATTTGTAGCCGCGATACTGTCCAAGCTGCTTTTCTAGAAAATTAGATTCGATTAGAAGAATTAGGATCCAGAATATAACCTCGCTGTGGAGTGATGTCCAATACGTGACCCCTCTGTACGGGAAAGCGTCATGATTTCATTTCCTGCTGATGAAAAGATACAAAACATCTTCGTTAAGCGTGTATCGGTGCTCACAGAGGGAATGGTAATAAAATGAAAGCGTGTAGGAGACTAAATGCCAAACACTGACCTCGGTACTGTCCATGCCGGAGCCAAACGTACTAAATACTGAGACTTTTTTTATTTCTTCTAGGCATTAAAACGTTCACGCTGTGCCTCTGCTCAACAATTACAGCTGCCCTTGACTGACACAAAACACAGTTTTCACATTAAGCAGCATGACCACACAGTGTGAAGTACTGGAGACCTTTACTACGAATCAATGTTTTCTAACTTGGTCTGGAGAAAACCTCAGATTTCTTCTCACCACCTTCACTGACCACCTGAAGAGCCGGTTAGTGTGGTGAATGCTTGAGTGAGGTGAGAGGGGGACTGGGGTGGAAAAACCCGGGCTGAAAATAAATACCTGCACTCAGAGAGACAGACAGACTGACAGACAGGCAGACTGACAGACAGGTAGACAGACAGACAGGTAGACAGACAGATGTGTAAACAGGTAGGCAGATAGGCAGACAGACATGCAGGTAGACAGACAAAAGGACAGGTAGACAAACAGACAAGTAGACAGACTGACAAACCGACATACAGGCGGACATACAGGTAGACAGACAGACATGTAGACAGACTGACTGACAGACAAACAGACAGGTAGACAGACAGACAGACAGACAGGTAGACAGACAGACAGGTAGACATGGAGCACAGACTTTTCTTATCATATAAAGACGAACAAGTCACTGGCTCTAAAGTTACAGCCACATGTAGATCACCAATGAACTAGTTCTGCTCAGCCAATCAGAAGCTTCTAAAATTCATTGCATCAATTTCCTGACTGATTAAAGGAACATATTTGGTGGATGTAAGCTTTTAACCCTTTTTACTAGTTCACTGGTGTTCACTGGTGTTCCAGCTGAATAGAAATGGATTTATGGGACGTTTTCCCTCAGTATAAAGGATGGAATGATGTTGTGTCTGTGAGTCTGATATAAAATGAGTCAGGTCTCTCAGTGTGTTCTAGACGTGTGTTTTTCCCTCTGTTGGAGAACCTTACACAGAATTTTACTGAAGATGAAATTTGAGCTGCTTTTTAGATGAACAAGCACTCGGAGCATCTCAGAGAGCAGAAATGGGTTTGATATCAACATTTACTTTGAAAAAATAGAACTTTTCTATGAATATATTGCTCCTAGTAGGCAAAAAAAAAAGAAATCCTTCTGAAACACTACAAATTCTTAAAGTCCTGAGTGTCTACTTTCATATGAGCTTCATATTAACCTTCACTGTGGAGAGGAACATGGGAAAGACACTCGATCATCTACATGGACACAACAAAACGATTTTTTAGCCTCTGGGTAAAGGAGTTAAAGATGAATAACACTGAACACTTTAGTAATTCTACTCAAGACTCTTTCTTATGAGTTACTTAAAGGTACGACACTCGAGTGCTTCAGATGACACGAGAACTCATGAAGATGACTCAGTGCGAGACTCATGAGAAAGTGTGAAAAGAAATGGTATGAAATGAGACAGTGTGTGTGTGTGTGTGTGTGTGTGTGTGTGGTTACATGACTACAGCTACTTACTGGGCAAAAAGTTTTATGAAAAAGCCAAAAGCACTCAAAAACCTTATTCTTACATAATCATCTAAAAGTGATTTTTCACAGTCCCCACTCCGGTCCATCATTATTTCCGGATCCAGGCACACAGCTCTGTGTTTCTGTACTGACTCTGAGTGATTTCTTTCCTCTCTTTCCAGCCGTGACATTTTTGCCGTGTACGTCACGCCCCGGCACGCCGCTCTCCTCGCCAAACACAAACTCCACACTGCCACTAAATAATAATGGCATGAAATCAATTTCGAGAACAAATAAAAGTGTATGACAAGTCATGGTGTGGAGGACACTTTCTAGAAATAATGAGAGGGATAAAAAATAAGGTGAAAGAGAAAAAAGGAACATAAATAAATAAATAAATTAATAAATAAAAAGGTTTCTGGCTTGTATGGTGATTTTTCACATTTATAGTCATTTGTAAGAGTGGGGAAAAAATGATGCAGACCAGAGAAGTGTGTTTCGCTCAGATATTTACTGCAGAATGTTCCAGAATGTTCCAGCATGTTTATGAGCTCTGATCCTTCACCTATACAGTGTAAGTAAGACCTTTAAATTCTCCTTGGGGTAAAAATATGTAAATAAATAAACAATATACATGCAGATTGTGAAAAAGAAGGCATTAGTGCGCATTGTTAGTCTTAAAGCATCAGACAAGCTGAAGCTAATTCTAGAAAGTGCAATAAAACTATAAGATAAGATAAAATGTTGAGTCTCTTAGCATCGGCCATCTTCAGCCTGCTACCCCAGGACACTACAGTGTAGAAGATGGACGCTGGCTAACACTGAGTGGTAGAACATCTGCAGCATGGTTCTGCAAACATTAAAGGACCTGAATCTCCTGAGGAAGTACAGGTGAATCTTGACCTTTCTTATACAGTGCATCATTGTTTTTGGTCCAGTCAAGCTTGTTGTCTATGTGGACACCCAGATACTTATAGTTGTCCATAATGTCCACCTCAGCACTCATGATGCTGATTGGGCTTGGGGGAGTCCTCTGCTTCCTAAAATGACTAAAATCACTAGCTCTTTCGTCTTTGTGACGTTGAGTTGCCGGTGATTATGTCCACACCATTCCACAAAACTGTCCACTACACTCCTGTACTCAGCCTCCTGACCTCTCCTAATACAGCCTACAACAGCAGAGTCAACAGATAACTTCTGCAGACGGCAGGACTGTGAGCAGTGTGAACAGTAAAGGAGACAGGACTGTCCCCCGAGGGGCCCTGTTCTGCTCACAGTGATGTCTAAGACAATGTTCTGCAGCCTGTGAGGTAGTTGGTAATCCAGGTCATCAGAGGAGCCTCCACTCACATGTCCAGTAGTTTATCACTGAGCAGAGCAGATCATATAGTGATGAAAGCACTGGAGAAGTTAAAAGACATGACTCTCAGTGTTACCTGCCTCCTCAAGGTTGGTGTAGACTCTGTTCAGCAGGAAGAGGGTAGCGTCCTCTACTCCAGTACGGGGCTGATAAGCGAACTGCAGGGGGTCCAGAGATGACTCAACTGTTTCTTTGGGGCGGGTCTTGCTCTACAGTAGCAATTTTTGGTTGTGTGTCTTGTCCAAGTGTCCTTTAGTTGGTTGGAGGTCATTCACTTGTTAACAGTGGTGTTTTCATGACCTTATGGAGAAGTGTTAACATGGTTATTTTTTTATAACATTGCAAATGTCAGACCATATGGTTTCTTCTGCTCAGACATCTCCAAGTTTCTGTCACCTCTGCCGCTGCTGGACCTGAGATCAAACCTTTTCTCCAAAAATAAACTTGGCATCTCTTCACCTACTGTATCATCCTGGTTAAAGTGAAGGATATGAGTGAAGGTGGTACAGTAGTATGTAATTCCACCAAAATGCTCCTGTTAGTCTCTTTGCTCTTCTCCGTGTTTAGCTAGTTGTCTAAGCTTCAATGAACTATGTTTCTAATGTATGGTACATATTGAATGTTATTGGCTGTTACTTCCTGTTTCAAAGGCTATTAATAAGGAATACTCACCTCCTTTTATAAACGAATGAAGGAGGAGTTTTGTTTGTTTGTTTGTTTTGCCGATGACATTGAAACTAGATTTGTCAGCACACCCATGTTCACACTTAAGGTGAGTCACTTTTTTTTTTTTTAAATAGTAGGACTATAAAAATAATGCTGATAGAAACAACAAAATAGATATAACAAAATGGAGAAAGGAAAAGTGAATTAAAAGTGCAGGATCCTGACTAACCTTTTCCCAGTAATAGTGGAGAGATCTGTAGTGTTCTGTAGGGACTTTGTTATCCGGAGTCATTACGATTAAAACAGCACTATGGAGAGTTCCACAGGGGAAATAAAACCTCTTCAATCAATTCACCTGAAACTTTCTTTTAGTGGTTACCACGTTCGCCTCACACCTCCAGCGTCCTGGGTTCGAGTCTCGCTCCCACTCACTGCGTGTGTGGAGTTTGGATGTTCTCCCCGTGCTTGGTGATTTTCCTCCGGTTTCCTCCCACAGTACAAAGACATGCTTCTAGGCTGACTGGAGTCTCTAAATTGCCCATAGTGTGTGGTTGCGTGAGTGAATGAGTGTGTGTGTGTGCCCTACGATGGGTTGGAACTCCATCCAGGGTGTATCCCGATGCCTGATTATGCCTGAGATAGGCACAGGCTCCCTGTGACCCGATGATAGATTGAATAAGCAGTACAGACAGTAAACCCAGGAATAATGTCTAATAAAATATTTTAACACCGTTTTTCTTCTTTAATCTAGATCTCACTCCACACCACTAGAGGTCCCCACCTCATGAGTACTAACCCACTTCCTGTTTACCAATCTGACCTGATTCCTATCACTTCCTCATTCAGAGATCAGAAAGTTGGCCATTTCAAGTGGATGTCTCTTTCTAGTGCACTGGAACGTTTGCTCCCTAAAAATCCCACAATGCACCACATAAATCAGGGAACTCATAATCGATGCTCACTACGTTCCCCTTACAGGAAATGACATCATATTTTCGGAAGACCCTCTGGCAAACTTTATCTACAAACGTAAGTAGCTTGTTATCATTGTAGGAGCTCTCAAGTGATTACATACATTAGAGTTTGAGTCTAAAGACTTAGGTGATTAATGATTATTAAATCTCACCAGCCAGATTTCAGGAAGTCATGGGTCCTCCTATCTTCCTCATATCTTCACTTCACACAAAGCAAATCGTCTCACTCTTTTTCTTTCCTTCTTTTCTTTCCTTCCTGGTGTGAGGTGAGAACCAGGCCCTTATTTTGCACCTCTGCCCTTCAAAGCCCCACTTTATCTCCCCATGAAAACCAGTCATGCTGCACAATGTCATCAAAGTAGTGAAGGGAAAATAAAACATGTCCACAGAAGACAACAGGCAGGCAAAGTGTTCTGACGGGATGACAGAAATCCGCCGTCACGCTGCTCCTCACAAACAAAGAAGAAATCTACTTGTAAAAAAAAAAAAAAAAAAGAAAGAAAGAAACCTTGAGGCTGGACATCGCTGTGCTGATTTATTGTTGATAAGCATGTTTGCAGGATGTTTTTTTTTTTCCCTTGGTCTCATGTATGAGCTCATGCAGCGAGGCAGTGGAGGCAGTGGAGGCAGTAAAAGCAGATGGTGGTGCTGTAGGAGATTTACCAGGTGTGGCTGAGTGTGAAGCTTCTTCTACCTGAAAGGGCAGCAGAGCAGAAAATCCTGGAGCTTTAGCATCAGAAGAAGAAGCACCTTGCATACAGCGCGAGAGAGAGGGAGAGAGAGAGACAGAGAGGGAGAGACAGAGAGAGGGAGAGACAGAGAAAGAGAGAGAGACAGAGAGGGAGAGAGAGAGAGAGACAGAGAGGGAGAGAGAGAGAGACAGAGAAGGAGAGAGAGAGACAGAGAAAGAGAGAGAGGCAGAGAAAGAGAGAGAGGCAGAGAAAGAGAGAGAGACAGAGAAGGAGAGAGAGAGAGAGAGAGGGAGAGAGAGAGAGAGACAGAGAAGGAGAGAGACAGAGAAAGAGAGAGAGACAGAGAAAGAGAGAGAGACAGAGAAGGAGAGAGAGAGACAGAGAAGGAGAGAGAGAGACAGAGAAGGAGAGAGAGGCAGAGAAGGAGAGAGAGAGAGAGAGAGAGAGAGAGAGACAGAGAGAGAGAGAGACAGAGAAAGAGAGAGAGACAGAGAGAGAGAGAGAGGGAGAGAGAGAGAGACAGAGAAGGAGAGAGAGAGACAGAGAAGGAGAGAGAGAGGCAGAGAAGGAGAGAGAGAGAGACAGAGAAGGAGAGAGAGAGACAGAGAAGGAGAGAGAGAGACAGAGAAAGAGAGAGACAGAGAAGGAGAGAGAGGCAGAGAAGGAGAGAGAGAGAGAGAGAGAGAGAGAGAGAGAGAGAGATGGACAGGAAGTGCTTATTGAAGCTGGTAAACTTACTCCCTGTAGGTATATATATATAAATAAAGGTATATATTTTTTTAATAATCTCTTTTTTTTTTTTGCTCCAACAGAGCAGTGATTTTCACAGATGAATAAACTTCACGCTTTTCTTAACATGATGCACTGAATCAAGAGCTATTCCAAAAGCTGCCAAATAATGATCCTGGAAGCCATATTGTTACATTTCACCAGAAATGTAGAGTTTACTGACAGAACTCCAACGAAAACAGTCTTCTTTCCTCAAATTGTTCCGTTTAAAAGCATCTGGTTGTGTATAAAACACGTGTAACCTGACTCGAGGAACTTTCCTCTTCGTACAGCAATTACGGAAGTTTAACACAAACATTTGTTCCTAGAAGAAGAAGCAAATCTACTCACTGATTCTTCCAACCATCAATCACTCGTTATTCATTTATTTAATGAGATCTATATTTTGAAGGGTCCATTTATCTTTTGTTTTTATTTATTTTTTCTTTTATTTGCCAGTTAAATAAGAGTATTTTCTCCATTTCCCAACCCCCAAGGCTGAGACTTAATTCCTATAATGATAATTAATGGCTGTATTTACTAAGAGGACTGATCAGCAAATTACAGGCAACTGAGCTAAGAAGTGGATGAGATAAAGACACAGATAAACCTAATTAACACCGGACCGGCGGAGTGTAAACTCTGTCTTACTTTCAGCAAACATGCAGGATCTTCTGAATTTGCTAAGAAATTATTGATGGATTTACAGCAGAGTGACTTTGTCCAGAGAGATTCCATTAAAGTTTGATTATAAGACACATCGCAGAGCTCGGTGTCACTCACATGACTGTTTAATGCCATGTTATAAACACGCTAATTCTTACTTACAGTCCCAATATTGACAAACCAGTAGCAGATAGTACACAATACTGCCAAAAGTATTGGGACACCCCTCCAAATCATTGAGTTCAGGTGTTGTTTTTCAGGGGTTGGGCTCAGCCCCTTAGTTCCAGTGAAAGGAACTCTTAATGCTTCAGCTTCATACCAAGACAACTCCATATTACATTCATGTGCATGTAAAGGCAGACGTCCCAAAACCTTTGGCAATATAGTGTAACTCTCAGTGCTGGTCCCAAACCTGGATTAAATGAGAGGGTATCGTAAGGAAGGGCATCTGGCATAAAACCTATGCCAAATCGAAACATGCGGACCAAATGATCTGCAGTGGTGACCCCAAACAGGGAGCAGCCAAAAGAACAACAACATGATTCTGACTTTAAAGTGTGTTTTTCTTGAGTGATATCTGTCGAGCAGAATTAAGTCCAGCGCCGCTCTCTGTGGAATGAAGTTGAGGTCAATATTCATACATAAATATGACTCTTAATTAATAAATGAAATATTTTATCCCCTTAAAGGTCAGAAGGCATGGCTTCCTAATCAGACACAGCTTATCTGTTTTGTTGTTTGTTTGTTTAAAAATAAATAATTGACTCCTGAGACTGAAATATGTGTCAATAATTTATCCAGTTTCCTTATAGATAATGTTTAAGTATGTTTTGATTATATTCTTTTACTGGAATATTGCAATTTCACCTCTTACCACTTCCTGTTTGTTGCCCTGCCCACTTAAAGAAGACAGCCTTGTTTTACTTTTCTTCTTTCCTTTCCTCCTCTTCATCAGTTTCCTCCTGCTCTCCTCAGAGCCACGCCCCTGAAAAGAATCCACATCCAGAGCATTTTCATTTCCAGAAGCTGAAGCCCCAAAGCACTGCCTGGTTTCCAGTCTTCCTGTAGAGTCAGTGTGCTAGCGTACGGTATGCCCCGGTCTCGATCCCGACTCCAACGCCTCGCCACTTTGTCCTTGCTTTTTGCTTGTTCAGACTGTAAGGATCAAAAGACAGGAAGCAAATCAAAATGAGAAACAGGGTGGAAATGAAATTAGAGCCATTTAATCAACTCCACTGCTGGTGCGTCTTCAGAGTCATTAGGCTAATTATCTAAAGCTTTCTGGGAATCTCAGGAGGCTCGATTTCTATCTGACTAAAAGGTAAATGTTTAAAAAGACTTGCTTACCTTTTAGCTGACGTGTGAACAGTTTATCGAGGAACTGAAAGGTTCTGTCTGATTATTCTGTAATGAAAATGAAAATAGACTTGTAAAGAGCGTCGGACAGACCAAATGATTAAAGTGCCGCTGCATTGTTTTCCTTCACATACAGATGATTCAAGGACTAAATCACACCACAACATGATCAGCAGGAAGTCAAATGGCATTCTGGGTAATGTAGGTAAGCAAAATGAAAATAGACTCAAATAAACATACTGGAAGATTTGTAAAATGACAGACAGACAGACAGACAGACAGATAGATAGATAGATAGGAAGGAAGGAAGTGGTCCCTAATGGTTAATTCAGTGGAACTGAATAAGATTCTTTTTTTTTCCTACTAATTGAGCCTGCCTCCGTTCACACCCATGCACATGAAACTCCGCCCCCAAAGTTTATAGAAGTTCAACTAAAATTACCGTTAGCAAGAACCACTAAAGAGCACTCGCATTTTTTAACTGAACTGAAACCCTGAGACATGCAACCCTACTGATGAGGACGTGAAGAACTGTTAGGGGCGTATCTAAAAAAATTGGGATTTTTTTTTCAGTGCCTTAATACACTTATTACAATGGCCTAAATGTGAAACATTAATTTTCCACATCATTTGTAGTAATAAGAAATGGAAACAAATGCTTATTGCAAATTTAATGCTTCATGCTGGATTTTTCGATTTATAAACACTTTAATTGTTCACATTTACATTCTTTAAATTTACTCAGGAGTAACCTGACTCTAAATACGAGGAACTTTCTCTACATAAATACCAACGCAGCTTTTTGCCTTCGCTCTCCGGTTGTGAATATTTTGTGTTTTAGCAGCATGCACAGCTTCGCAGACTCCATCAGGACGTAATGGGTTTTGATGTCTGCCTGAATGACCCCACTGGAATATCTGCATTCAGAGCGTCTGCAGGCTGCAGGAGCCATTACAGGCCATCAGAGTGGCTGGAAGTGGAAATCCCCAGGTGGACGAGGGAACTCAAGCGTTACTCATTGGGTTTTTGTCTTGGCTTCTGCAGGACAGAGTCACATCTGTAATGTTCTAAAGAACTCACACTTCCTGTCAGGAGATGTCAGTCCTCAGGCACTAAAGCCTGGCAGGTCAGTTAGCCAATATAGAGTTAGCAACATAGTCTCATACTTCCTTATAAATAATTCAGTGGTAATTTGCTCAGTTACGGTGCAGGTTAGAGGCTCGGGGTATAAGGCTGTGTTATGACCCCGGCTTTGCCCTTCCAGTTTACTGGTGCTGTATTTTCATTATTTTTGTGACATATGTCATGCTGACATCACAGGGGGGTGTTACTAGCTCAGATATCAGGAGGAAAAAAGTCTGAAACAGAAAAGAAAACAGTCAGAATTTGCTGTTAACACCTAAAAAACAAAAAAGGGAAGCTTTCTTTTCTCCCTTACCGTTTTCCAGCGATGTTCAGCGTCGTGTTAATGAGAAAGACTCATGTGTAGGATTAGCAGAGATGAAATGCTAGAATGGAACTCAGACAGGACAAATGATTAAAGTGCCGCTGCATCGCTTCCTTCACGTACAGATGATTCGAGGATTAAATCCCAACACAACATGATCAGCAGGTAACCAGAATAACAACAGAATTAAAAATGCATTAGGTAAGAGATTACTCATTGAGCCCGCCCCCATTCCCACCCATGCACACAAAGCTCCGCCCCCAAAATGTATAGTACAGCTAAACTTACTATTAGCAAGAATGGTCAAGACATCACTATCAAAAGCACTCGCATGTTCCACTGATGTGAAAGCTATAAACACACAACAGTAATTGAATGGTGGTAGCTTAGTGGTGAAGGTGTTGAATTTCTGATCAGAAGGTTGTGAGTTTGAACCCCATGTTCACCAAGCTGCCCTGGATAAGGGAGTCTGCCAAAATGCTCTAAATGTAAATTGACAAGAGACTAATCAGATGGGTGTAGTGATAGATTTCTACATTATTTTCCTCATTATTTGTAATAGTAGGAATTGAAAAATGTTGCGTATTGCACCTTTAATGGCTGATGGTGGATTTTCAGCCTTCACATTTTATGGCCTTCAGTGCGTTGGTACAGGAAATGTGTTGTGTTAAAGCTGACTATTCAGGTAAATTGGAAGGTCAGGTTTGGGAAGTTGATGAGAAACTTTATTTGTGACAACATTTCACTCTTTATTAGGCTTTTCACCTCTGCTTAAAGAGCTGTGTGATTGGAATCCGTGATTACTGGAGCACATGCTGAGGAGGAGGAAATGTAATTATACCCCAGCTGACAATTTACAGAGCTCTGTTAAAGGAGCACACTTTTAGCATTCTTTATGTACGTATTTGCCCCAAAAGAGATGTTTACATATTTTTTTAATGTTTTGTATAATGAAGCATTTAGTGTACCTCACGCCACATTGCATACCGTCTTTAAAACGCTCACAGCAACAGTTTGTGCAGGTCCGAGATTTAAGGCGGTAATTATCTCTGCCCGCTGAGATACACGTACTGTAATAACAATAACGTACATCATAATGGCCAAGTCCCGCTGCAAGGCTCCAGCTCAATTATATTTATAGTAAAGAAAACCATAGTTAGAGAAACACTGCAGTTCCATTATAAATGCGAAAGTGGGAAAAGATTTCCTTTATCCTTTTAATTTCAGCTCATGGATTAGTGTTTTTCAGTTATTTAATATCTGCAGTATGAGTCAGAGAGACAGGAATGAGGACAAGTGTGTTGTTCAGGAGTTGGGAATCAGTGTGTCTGAATCCATCAGTTCCTACGAGTTAAATCGGGTGTGTTATAACACTGCTGCAGGGTGTGGGAGTTGCAATTTGGCATCAAAGTGGAACTTTTGATGTGCCGGAGTTACAGAAAACAACATTTTCCTTAAAACAGGATTTCTGACAGTTCTGACATCAATACAGTCATTTATACACTCAATATAGCTTTATTCTGATTAGGTTCCAGGTGGATTCATGGGGATGTGGTAGCTTAGTGGTTAAGGTGTTGGACGACTGATCAGAAGGTTCCCAGATGCCACCCAAGCTGCCACTGCTGGACTCTTGAGCATGGCCCTTAACCCCCAATTGCTCAGTTATATAAAACGAGGTAATAAAAATGCCAAATGTCATAAATTCCATCCATCCATTGTCTATACCCGCTTTATTCCTAATTCCTAATATCTGCTGGAGCCTATCCTAGCACACACTGGGCAAAAGGCAGGAGTCTGCCTGGACAGGTCGCCAGTCCATCTCAGGGACACATATATAGACAGACAACCACACACACTCACGGGCAATTTATAATCAACCTAATGTTCATGTTTTTGCACTGTGGAAGGAAACCGGAGTAAACCCACACAAGCACAGGGAGAACATGCAAACTCCACACAGAAAGGCTCCTGTCTGTTCGAACCCAGGACCTTTTTGCTGTGAGGCAACAGTGCTAACCACTAAGCCACCGTGCTGCCCTGTTGTAAATTCAATTTTTTCAATTCAATTTATTTCTATAGCGCTTTTAACAATGGATATTGTCTCAAAGCAGCTTTACAGAACACAGAAAACAGAAAAAAATGATAAAGTAAAGTTAAGTTACTATTTTATCCCTAATGAGAAGCCTGAGGTGATGGTGGTGAGGAAAAACTCCCTGAGATGATCTGACTAGGCTCAGAAGAGAACCTCATCCTCATCTGGGTGACATATTCAAGGAACATTCTAGGAACAGAAAACATGCTGTATAGGGCACCAGTTCATCTCAAATAGTTGGAAATGCTTGGAAATATTTCATATACAGCATGTGGTAGCCCCGCCCATTCTCCACTACGTGAGCATCGTGTCCTACATTCCACACCTCGGTTGTTATTTTTCTTGAGTAATTGCATCATCCAGGTACCTGAAGGTCTTTTTCTTGTTCTTCTGTCTTTTACACATTTACTCTCTCTATTTATCCTACACAGTGGCAGAGAATAGTGAGTGAGTATAAGATTTGAGACAGACATAATAAACCGTCTGTTCTTAATGTACTAAAATCTCTCATCTGGAACAGGATAATTACAGCAGACAATAGTTTCAGAGTTTAGTCTCCATCCAGCATGAACACAGAAGACCTTTTTCCCCTCCTGCTCATGCCTCCTGTCCAAGACGGCTGCTGAAAGACAAACTTGAGTCGCTGTGAGACTCGAAATCTTCCGGTGAACCTTAGAAAAAAATGTGTTAAAGTTTAATGTATGAAGCAAAAACAGTGAGACAAGAGGAACCTCACCTCATCCTACAGCATGTCTCAATTCCTCACCTGTCCATCCTCAGAGCTTTCAGAGTGTCTGTCTGTCTGTGTGTCTGTCTGACTGTCTATCTATCTGTCTGTCTGCCTGGCTAACTGTCTTTTTGTCTGTCTGTCTCTATGTTTGTCTGCCTGTCCATCTACCTGTCTGTCTGTCTCTGACTTGATCTCTCTGCTCATGTCAGTTCTGTCAGTTGACTGCACTGTTTATTAATGAATAATTTCTAGAGGCAAAGCTTCAATATCCCCCTGGTGATGTTTAGGTTCATATATGCAGATAAAAGGAGGAGGTTTTGAGAGAGAGAGAGAAAGGGGGGGCTGGAGAGAGAGACAGACAGAGATAGAGTGAAATACAGAGAGAGAGCGGAAAAGAAGGAGATACAGAGAGAGAGAGAGACAGAGAGAGGGGGGAGACACAGAGACGGGGGGAGAGAGAGAGAGAGAGAAAGAGAGAGAGAGAGAAAGAGAGAGAGAGATACATAAAAATATATATATATAAAGCATCTAATAAAAGTTGAAGTCGATTTCTCCTCATAAGTAGAGTAACAAATGTTACAGATTAATTAGAGTTAATATTTCAGGTAAGACTTGTGAAGATTGAGTAGTGAGAGTGTGGAAAGGTGTGAAGTTCTTTCAGCTTGTGTCATTTTCTGTCTGGACGCTGAGTTTAATGAGACAGAGAAACAGGGTGGACGCTGTGTGTGTGTGACACTGTGTGTGTGAGACACTGTGTGTGTGTGAGACACTGTATGTGTGTGAGACACTGTGTGTGTGAGACACTGTGTGTGTGAGACACTGTGTGTGTGTGTGTGACACTGTGTGTGTGAGACACTGTGTGTGTGAGACACTGTGTGTGTGAGACACTGTGTGTGTGAGACACTGTGTGTGTGTGTGTGTGACACTGTGTGTGTGAGACACTGTGTGTGTGAGACACTGTGTGTGTGAGACACTGTGTGTGTGTGTGTGACACTGTGTGTGTGTGACACTGTGTGTGTGTGAGACACTGTGTGTGTGTGACACTGTGTGTGTGTGTGTGTGACACTGTGTGTGTGTGAGACACTGTGTGTGTGTGAGACACTGTGTGTGTGTGTGTGTGTGACACTGTGTGTGTGTGAGACACTGTGTGTGTGTGAGACACTGTGTGTGTGTGTGTGTGAGACACTGTGTGTGTGTGAGACACTGTGTGTGTGTGAGACACTGTGTGTGTGTGACACTGTGTGTGTGTGTGACACTGTGTGTGTGTGACACTGTGTGTGTGTGTGACACTGTGTGTGTGTGTGACACTGTGTGTGTGTGACAGTGTGTGTGTGTGTGTGTGTGACACTGTGTGTGTGTGACACTGTGTGTGTGTGACACTGTGTGTGTGACACTGTGTGTGTGTGTGTGACACTGTGTGTGTGAGACACTGTGTGTGTGAGACACTGTGTGTGTGTGACACTGTGTGTGTGTGTGACACTGTGTGTGTGTGAGACACTGTGTGTGTGTGACACTGTGTGTGTGAGACACTGTGTGTGTGTGTGTGTGACACTGTGTGTGTGTGAGACACTGTGTGTGTGTGTGACACTGTGTGTGTGTGACACTGTGTGTGTGTGTGTGTGTGACACTGTGTGTGTGTGACACTGTGTGTGTGTGACACTGTGTGTGTGTGTGACACTGTGTGTGTGAGACACTGTGTGTGTGTGACACTGTGTGTGTGTGAGACACTGTGTGTGTGTGAGACACTGTGTGTGTGAGACACTGTGTGTGTGTGACACTGTGTGTGTGTGAGACACTGTGTGTGTGTGTGACACTGTGTGTGTGTGTGACTGTGTGTGTGAGACACTGTGTGTGTGAGACACTGTGTGTGTGAGACACTGTGTGTGTGTGATACTGTGTGTGTGACACTGTGTGTGTGACACTGTGTGTGTGACACTGTGTGTGTGAGACACTGTGTGTGTGTGACACTGTGTGTGTGTGTGACACTGTGTGTGTGTGTGACACTGTGTGTGTGTGTGACACTGTGTGTGTGTGTGTGTGACACTGTGTGTGTGAGACACTGTGTGTGTGTGACACTGTGTGTGTGTGAGACACTGTGTGTGTGTGTGTGACACTGTGTGTGTGTGAGACACTGTGTGTGTGTGAGACACTGTGTGTGTGTGACACTGTGTGTGTGTGAGACACTGTGTGTGTGTGACACTGTGTGTGTGTGTGAGACACTGTGTGTGTGTGTGTGACACTGTGTGTGTGTGAGACACTGTGTGTGTGTGAGACACTGTGTGTGTGTGACACTGTGTGTGTGTGAGACACTGTGTGTGTGTGACACTGTGTGTGTGTGAGACACTGTGTGTGTGTGAGACACTGTGTGTGTGAGACACTGTGTGTGTGTGTGTGTGTGACACTGTGTGTGTGTGAGACACTGTGTGTGTGTGAGACACTGTGTGTGTGTGACACTGTGTGTGTGTGAGACACTGTGTGTGTGTGAGACACTGTGTGTGTGTGACACTGTGTGTGTGTGAGACACTGTGTGTGTGTGTGTGACACTGTGTGTGTGTGAGACACTGTGTGTGTGTGAGACACTGTGTGTGTGTGACACTGTGTGTGTGTGAGACACTGTGTGTGTGTGAGACACTGTGTGTGTGTGTGACACTGTGTGTGTGTGTGAGACACTGTGTGTGTGAGACACTGTGTGTGTGTGACACTGTGTGTGTGTGACACTGTGTGTGTGTGTGACACTGTGTGTGTGTGAGACACTGTGTGTGTGTGTGTGACACTGTGTGTGTGTGACACTGTGTGTGTGTGACACTGTGTGTGTGAGACACTGTGTGTGTGAGACACTGTGTGTGAGACACTGTGTGTGTGACACTGTGTGTGAGACACTGTGTGTGTGTGAGACACTGTGTGTGTGTGTGTGACACTGTGTGTGTGTGAGACACTGTGTGTGTGAGACACTGTGTGTGTGTGACACTGTGTGTGTGTGTGACACTGTGTGTGTGTGTGACACTGTGTGTGTGTGTGACACTGTGTGTGTGTGACACTGTGTGTGTGTGTGACACTGTGTGTGTGTGTGACACTGTGTGTGTGTGAGACACTGTGTGTGTGTGTGACACTGTGTGTGTGTGTGACACTGTGTGTGTGAGACACTGTGTGTGTGTGAGACACTGTGTGTGTGTGTGACACTGTGTGTGTGTGACACTGTGTGTGTGAGACACTGTGTGTGTGTGTGAGACACTGTGTGTGTGACACTGTGTGTGTGACACTGTGTGTGTGTGACACTGTGTGTGTGAGACACTGTGTGTGTGTGTGACACTGTGTGTGTGAGACACTGTGTGTGTGTGACACTGTGTGTGTGTGTGACACTGTGTGTGTGTGAGACACTGTGTGTGTGAGACACTGTGTGTGAGACACTGTGTGTGTGACACTGTGTGTGTGTGACACTGTGTGTGTGTGTGACACTGTGTGTGTGTGACACTGTGTGTGTGTGACACTGTGTGTGTGAGACACTGTGTGTGTGACACTGTGTGTGTGTGTGACACTGTGTGTGTGTGTGACACTGTGTGTGTGAGACACTGTGTGTGTGTGAGACACTGTGTGTGTGAGACACTGTGTGTGTGACACTGTGTGTGTGTGACACTGTGTGTGTGTGACACTGTGTGTGTGTGTGACACTGTGTGTGTGAGACACTGTGTGTGTGACACTGTGTGTGTGACACTGTGTGTGTGTGACACTGTGTGTGTGTGACACTGTGTGTGTGACACTGTGTGTGTGTGACACTGTGTGTGTGTGACACTGTGTGTGTGACACTGTGTGTGTGACACTGTGTGTGTGACACTGTGTGTGTGAGACACTGTGTGTGTGTGACACTGTGTGTGTGAGACACTGTGTGTGTGTGTGACACTGTGTGTGTGAGACACTGTGTGTGTGACACTGTGTGTGTGTGACACTGTGTGTGTGACACTGTGTGTGTGAGACACTGTGTGTGTGACACTGTGTGTGTGACACTGTGTGTGTGTGACACTGTGTGTGTGAGACACTGTGTGTGTGACACTGTGTGTGAGACACTGTGTGTGTGAGACACTGTGTGTGTGACACTGTGTGTGTGTGACACTGTGTGTGTGTGACACTGTGTGTGTGACACTGTGTGTGTGACACTGTGTGTGTGTGACACTGTGTGTGTGACACTGTGTGTGTGACACTGTGTGTGTGTGACACTGTGTGTGTGACACTGTGTGTGTGACACTGTGTGTGTGACACTGTGTGTGTGACACTGTGTGTGTGTGACACTGTGTGTGTGACACTGTGTGTGTGACACTGTGTGTGTGAGATGTTGTGGTATCTGATGAATGCATGTTTCAACCGCAGCTAATGTTCCATGAGCTGGAAGTAAAGCTGCTCCGGCTCCGGCTGAGTTATTTCCTTTTTTTCATTTCATTGAGCTGCTTAAATGATTCCTGAAGCTTAAGAGGAAGTGTGTGTAGAGATGCTCTGGACTTTACTGTGGAATATTTCTCTAGTGACGTCATGTGAATTTTCAGGATGTGTCTAAATAATTTATCATAAAAAATGTTTTGAAGGCCGTCACGACAGGTTTAACATCCAAATATTTCCTCATCCTGTCTTTTCAGTTTCTGAACAATGAAACTTCAGAACCTTTCCTTCACCTACAGATTTAAACAGAGAGACTGTAAAAGTTATTAAAGCTACAGCTGTCACCTCAAGCTCCATCACCTGGAGGAAGGTCAGAGCTGTTTATTCACAGAGAGGAGGAGAAGGAAGAGGAAGGAAGGAAGGAAGGAAGGAAGGAAGGAAGGAATTAGAGGAAGTGAAGGAAGAGGAAGGAAGGAATTAGAGGATTTAAAAAAATTTAAAAAGGAAGGAATGAATTAAAGGAATTAAAGAAATTAAAAAGGAAGGAAGGAATTAAAGAAATTAAGAAAGAAAGAAAGAAAGAAAGAAAGAAAGAAAGAAAGAAAGAAAGAAAGAAAGAAAGAAAGAATATTCAACAGTACTCAGATTTACTGAAAATG
>NC_080713.1:2103698-2221198 GCF_019097595.1 Hemibagrus wyckioides | reverse complement strand
ATAGTTTGGTCTTCCAAACATACCTGGTGTTGGACTATCGGGAAAAATGGTTTAAAGTGAAGACAGATCTCCACACATGTACAAGAAATAAAGTTAAATACACAATTTCCTACTTCCTGTATATCATGAGTGACAGATGTCTCGTCCAATCAGAGGGAGGAATTCTGTTCACAGACTATACCTGGCTTTTCCACTTTGTCTGATTCGTCCTTTTGTTTTTTTGTTATTTGTTATTGTGTTTTGCACTTCTCAGCCACTGTAGTTTTTTTCTCTCTTCAACTGAATAAGGCTGAAGCGCAGTGAGAAACAGAACTGACTTCTTATTTCTTCTTTTCTAGCATTTTGTTCTGCTCTGTCGCTTTAACTGCCTTCTTTAGGAAATGACAAGTGTCTTTAGATCCATGATATGACCGAGAGCCAACATGATGACCGCTACTTCATTGTATTTTTGCACATAAAGAGAGAGCATTCATTATTATTTTTTAAATAATTAGTATTATTATGTTTTGTTTCTTTTAGAGAGAGAGAAAAAAGTTCCTGTTCTGGCATGATCAAGCACAAATTACCTTCTGGCAGGAATTGGATTTCCAGATTAGCATTGGTTTCTCCAGCCTTGTTTAGTCTCAGTTGATTAGCTCTAGTTAATGAAACAATGAGAGAGAGAGAGAGAGAGAGAGAGAGAGGGAGGTAGCAGTATGTAATTAAGATCACCTTCAGCACCAACTTTCCCTCTCCATCAGGGTGCTGGTGATGGGCTGAAGTCTGAGAAGCATTGAAGTGAATTGAAAGTACCTTATCTGCATTTAAAATCTTAATTAAAACTCCAGGGAATAGAAGTTTTCTGCGGAAACAAAGTGTGTGTGTGTGTGTGTGTGTGTCAGTCCAGTTTGAGTAAGCACACAGGTGAGAGGTGGAAAGGAAGGAAGATTTGATGAGGGTGGTAACGGCTGAAGAGGTCAGTGATGATTTATCCACAAAATCCACGGTGAAGATCTGGAACGGACGACGCTAAGCGGGGGATGTGTTTTTCCCGGCTGTGGTTAAAGGGGCATCGTGAAGGACAAACCTGCAGGGAGTCAGGAGGCAGCAGAAGGAGGCGAGTAGACACTGAGATTGTTATCTCCCACAGGGACAGATGCTAATTTGCTGCCGAGTGAGCGAGTGCTCAAGGGGAGGTAATTTCCACGGACACCTCCGTCCTCTTAATGAAGCCTCTGTGTTTATAGGCAGAGGTGACCTACTGTTTCAGAGCACAAAGAAAAAAATCAAGCAAACTGTTCCACCGTCTGCATGAACATGGTGGAGGGAGGACGGAAAATCCTCATCAGGTCATTCACGTCAGTTTATTATGACAAAACATGGACCATCTACATTTATCCCTCAGCGCTGTTTATATCTGGATTCTGATTGGTCAGAAGGTGTTGATCTGGATTCCAATTGGTCAGAAGGTGTTGATTTGGATTCCGATTGGTCAGAAGGTGTTGATCTGGATTCAGATAGGTCAGAAGGTCTTGATCTGGATTCTGATTGGTCAGAAGGTGTTGATCTGGATTCCGATAGGTCAGAAGGTCTTGATCTGGATTCAGATTGGTCAGAAGGTGTTGATCTGGATTCAGATAGGTCAGAAGGTGTTGATCTGGATTCAGATAGGTCAGAAGGTCTTGATCTGGATTCTGATTGGTCAGAAGGTGTTGATCTGGATTCAGATAGGTCAGAAGGTCTTGATCTGGATTCTGATTGGTCAGAAGGTGTTGATCTGGATTCAGATAGGTCAGAAGGTCTTGCTCTGGATTCTGATTGGTCAGAAGGTGTTGATCTGGACTCTGACTGGTCAGAAGGTTCCATTCCAGATGTTCCTTAACAGGTTTTTATAATAAATAACAGCTTTATATGAATAACACCTACATTAACACTCGTTGATACGAAGATGTTTTCTGGAAGGAGAGGTTTATTTAACGTTTATGAAAGGAGTCTCCAGTGTCAGTGCTTTGTAAAAGTCTTCAGGATTTTTTATTTTGGTGTTTATTTCAAGAAAGAGAAAAAAGTGGGGCTGTAGAGAATGCTTTAATAGAAGAATAAAAAATATGACGCAAGTGTTTAATAAATGTTTAATAAATGTTTAATAAATGTTTAATAAATGTTTAATAAATGTAATGATGTGGAGTAAGAGGAACCTTTTGCACAGTGCTATGGGAAAATAACTCTAGTGTTTTTCTCTCACAGTATGACACACACAGGGTTTTATTCTTTATAAAGTGCATGTACTTTAAAGCCCATTGATGACCTAATGACTTATTTTTTCCTCCAACAAACGGAACGTCAGTGAAAGTCTTTTGGAATTCAGCATGAATGTGAATGAGCTCCGGCGTCTGGTCTAATCATCACACCGTGGTTCCACACAGCAGGCCTCTCTTACCCCTGAACGGCTTTTTAAGCAGAATAACGTGACACAAAGGCCACAATTATCATTTTAATCATTATTATTTGCTGCAAAAATCCAGCAAACGCACAGCAAATCCCCCAGAGCTGAATTAACTTTGAATTACGGTCGTTTTTTTGTGCATGACTTTTTCAATAATCGTTCAACAGGAAATGGTTTTAATAAAATCAAAAAGCTATTTAAAACAGATTCATGATGCTTCATTAGAACATTTGTGATTTTTTTTCTTTTGTAGGATAATTGTTTGATGAGCTTTATCAGGACAGATCAGATTATATTAAAGAGTATATTTTAAAGATCTTTTCTTTGAGGCTTTTTCTTTAATTATTATATTATAACTCAAGCTCTCGGACATGGTTATCTGATAAGATCTGAAATTTCAAAACTTCTTAAAAAAAAAAAAAAAAAAAAAAAAAAAGAAGATTTTTTTAAAATAATGTGATTAATGTTTTTTTTAATAATATATTGTCGAGAATATTTTCTGTAATCATTATTATTATTATTATTATTATTATTATTATTATTAGGGTCCAAGCACAGGCACATACTTTTATTCAACCTCCTCTTCTTCATCTTTTTCTTCTTCTTTTTCCTCTACTCTCTTGGGAGAAATTTGCTACACTGCTTAAGGAGGATTCTAAAAGATCTAAGCAGCATTCTGATAAAATTTGGGCCAAGTTCTGCCAATGCTCTAGTACATCAGACATCAAAATTGGGTCCAAATTTGGAAGTACATTTTTGGTCATAACTTTTGAACCATGTGTCCAAAATATAAAATACACAGATTTGTGACAGTCCCTGGAGTTTCCCTGGAGTTCAACACGCCTTATGAAGTCAGTTTCCTCAAAATTCAATTCTCTCCTGCTTGTAAAATGGTTTTATTTTCACTCCACCTACACATTCTGTCAGATCTACACCAAATAAATCAATAATCAAACCTAACAGCAAAGCCACCAAAACAGGAAGTGATGCTGTACACCTTTGCACACTGACACACAACCTGGACCACGTGATCAAACACACACAACCTGTCAGGTATCTTCAGGACCATGTGATCAAACACACACAACCTGTCAGGTATCTTCAGGACCATGTGATCAAACACACACAACCTGTCAGGTATCTTCAGGACCATGTGATCAAACACACACAACCTGTCAGGTATCTTCAGGACCATGTGATCAAACACACAGCCTTGTAGATATCTTCAGGACCTTGCGATCAAAAACAGACAACCTGTCAGGTATATTCAGGACTATATGATCAAAAAACACACACCTGACAGGTATCTTCAGGACCATGACTTAAGACTAAGCAACAAATTCACGTTCTACATTATTGCTTCTCCTCCTCCATCAAATTTGATCCAATCTCCACCGAATGTGACTCTCATCATCTTGACACGTGTCTGAACATCCGAGGACAAGCCTTATGTCCATTTCTTTATCTAGATCTTTCCTTCTAGAGTCAGAGAATTCCAGCATGGGCTGCGATCAAACACACACACATCAGGACAAATCAATCTGCCTGTAATTGCTTAGGAAACAACTGTAACACATCTGTAAATGTACAGCTTAGTGAATCTGAGTGCTTGGGCTCTGAAAAAACTTTTTATTATTATACCAAATCTATGTCCAGACACATGGCTGTCATAACTTAAACCTTATAAAACTGCACCATTACACGTCCAGGCGATGGCCATGACCTCATCACCACCTTCTGTCCCTCGAGGATAGTATTAGAAATAAATCTCCAGCTTTAACGGTTTATCATCATCATTTTTCTCCTCCTCTTGCCTTGTTCTTTCCTCTCATTGGTACAGTAAGTGCGTTAAAGTATAAATCTTACCAGCTTACTTCGTCCTGGATTAAGTTGGTATTATTCTATATTAATGATGCATGGAACTGAAATTTAACTTCCAAATGACGCGAATTAATCTTTCAGATTATTTTAAAATTAAAGTCTGGGAAAGTCCTGAATTCAGAAGACGCCCGTATCCAAAGCAACTTACATTTATCACATTAAGGGCCTCGTTTAATGGCCCAGGAGTTGCAGCATGGTGAACCTGGGGTTTGAACATCCAACATTTTAACCACTGCTTCTCAGTTCTTTATAGAAATTACACAACATTGCCAAAAGTATTGGGACACCCCTCCAGATCATTGAGTTCAGGTGTTGTTTTTCAGGGGTTGGGCTCGGCCTCTTAGTTTCAGTGAAAGAAACTCTTAATGCTTCAGCTTCATACCAAGACATTTTGGACAATTTCATGCTCTTTGTGGGAACAGTTTGGGGATGACCCCTTCCTGTTCCAACATGACTGCACACCAGTGACCAAAGCAAGGTCCATAAAGACATGGATGAGTGAGTTTGGTGTGGAGGAACTTGACTGGCCTGCACAGAGTCCTGACCTCAACCCCATAGAACACCTTTGGGATGAATTAGAGTGGAGACTGTGAGCCAGACCTTCTCATCCAACATCAGTGCCTGACCTCACAAATGTGCTTCTAGAGGAACGGTCAAAAATTCCCATAAACACACTCCTAAACCTTGTGGAAAGCCTTCCCAGAAGAATTGAAGCTGTTATAGCTGCAAAGGGCGGGACAACTCCATATTACATTCATGTCTTGGTATGAAGCTGAAGCATTAAGAGTTCCTTTCAAAGGAAAGTTCCTTTCCTTTTGGGCCAAGCCCAACCCGTGAAAAACAACACCTGAACTCAATGAAGCGGAGGGGTGTCCCAATACTTTTGCCAATGTAGTGTATGTTTCAGCAGAATTGAGATCTACATTTCTGCCTGAATCACAGAAATGAATATTACATGTCCAGCTTGTGGGTTTCTTCTCTGTCTCTCTCTCTCTCTCTCTCTCTTTCTCTCTCTCACACTCTCACACTCTCACACACATATGATCTCCTGCCTCGCTGCCTCGAAATTGGCTTCATCCCGAGCTCATTATTTCAGCCGATGGCCACAAATCAGAAACATATGCTGAGTGAAGCGTGTGTGCCACAGCAGGACATTTACTCCCAATTAGCCCGAGAGGGCGGTTCGTCCTCATCCATCTGATCTTCAGACCTCCTGAATCTGATCTTCAATCCATTTGTTTCTCTTCCTTCTCTGTCACTGTCACTTATCCTGCAACTCATTTCTCCGACTCTCCCACAGATAGCAGGATGATGACTGAATCTTAATCTGCTCACAGGAGTGCGCCTCAGGCGGCGACAAGTCGACCAATCCTAGAGAGTCGAGTGCTGTACGTGCCACGCCTTAGCAAGAAGCTATGCATTGAAAAAGATTTTTAAAATAGTCTGAGCTTGGGATGCTATACTTCTGGCTCAGGAGATCAGGAGTTCAAATCGTGATGATGACATGGTTATCCTTGGCCAGGGATTCTCTGGGTGGGGGGGCATACTGTCTCTGTCCTGTCAATCAAAGCAACTAGGAAGCTAGCCAACCACGAGCTTATGTGAGCTCTGTATGTGGAAGAGGGCTGGCAGAGCATTCCTCATCACCTCATTACATAGCATAAGCAGCAGCAGCGGAAAAAAGTGATAGCATGTGTAATTCTTCAACCTCCCAGGGTTGGTAGTAAATTGTGGAGACACACTTACCATAAATATCTACTAGGTTCATTTCCGCTACCGTCTGGATTTCAGGCTTACAACCACGTTGGAATTTTTACATATTTTGATTACATTTTTTACCTTTTTTTTCTTCTTTTTCTTCAATAAGTCCATGTTGTTGGGTAAAATTTGGTTATCATGACCAGATGAAAGTCTGCAGCACATACTCCAGGAAACAAAAATCTCGTCATCCAGCAGATTATTTAAAAGTAAATAAAATCTGTAATTATTCATCTCATAATTAAGTGTAGATCTGTTTGCTCTCTAGATTTTCAGTAATATTGTAAAACACACACAAGTCCTTGAACGCCTCATAAAATCCACATGCCTAGCGATCTTTTCGTTCTCGAAGGTTGAGTGGTAGTTCATTCATTTCAAAACATGTTTAAGAGCAAATACTTTCTTATCAAAGCTTTAGTTTAAGACTTATGGCTGGATTTAACTGCTCCAAGATCGGAGGAAACTTTGCTTCAGGAGAAAGCAATCAGATGCTGAAGTGATGGGTACAGGAGAAGCGGGAGCAAGAGAGGCGTCGGACTCTGAGACTAATGTCATCTTCATCTCCTTTACTGATAAAATTCATTAGGAAGAAGCTCAGACCATATCATCTGCTGCAGAAAGATCTACATTATCCTCACAAACTCACACTCACTATCCATTGTTTCTTCTGACCAATTGCCATCCTTCTGACCAATCACCATCCACTGTGTCCTCTGACCAATCACCATCCACTGTGTCCTCTGACCAATCACCATCCACTGTGTCCTCTGACCAATCACCACCCATTCACCATCTATTTTTTCTTCTGACCAATCACCATCCATCCACCATCCATTGTTTCTTCTGACCAATCACCATCCATCCACCATCCATTGTTTCTTCTGACCAATCATCATCCATCCATCCATTCAGTGTCTATAATGAGCTTAGAAACTACACTGACCTAATAGTTCCTCATGGGTCATTGATTGCTGTTGTAGATAGTACATTAATCAGCTACAGTTACATTATTTACTGTTTAGTGTCACCCAAATGAGGATGGGTTCCCTTCTGAGCCTGGTTCCTCTCAAGGTTTCTTCCTCATATCATTCCAGGGAGTTTTTCCTTGCCACCATCGCCACAGTCTTGCTCATTAGGGATAAAATAAAATAGTTTAATAATTTAATTAATAATTTATTCTTATTTCTAGTTATTTAGTTTTTTTTATTTTCATCTTTTCCCCTCCCCTTTCTCTGTTTCTCTTCTTTTGTAAAGCTGCTTTGGGACAATGTTCATTGTAAAAGGTGCTATAAATTTTTTTCTTCTGATCAATCACAATCCATCCACCATACTGTTTTTATTTCTGACCAATCACCAACCTTCCACCATCCATTGTTTTTTCTGACCAATCACCATCCTTCCATCACCTATTGTTTCTTCTGACTAATCCCCATCCATCTGACCAATCACCATCCATCCCCCATCCATTTTTTCTTCTGACTAATCCCCATCCATCTGACCAATCACCATCCATCCCCCATCCATTTTTTCTTCTGACTAATCCCCATCCATCTGACCAATCACCATCCATCCCCCATCCATTTTTTCTTCTGACTAATCACCATCCATCTGACCAATCACCAACCTTCCACCATCCATTTTTTTCTTCTGACTAATCACCATCCATCCACCATCCATTGTTATGAACCACATGAACAGTGTTTATAATTTATACATTTTAAAAATGGTTCAGGACACCTGCAACAGTGCTGGACTCAGAGCTTAAATCCACATGGCGGAGGATCGGTGTGTCACCGCCTAGCGACTAGCGTCTCGCTGCTAGTACTAGATTGAAGCTGAAAGCTTAGCAGACTCTTTTGATCTGTCTGAACTCATTCAAAACTCCCGTCTAGACGAGCCTCTTGCATCAGCAAGGTATTACACCCCCCACCCCCCGCTGCTACAGGATGCAGTGTGTGGGATCGGTGACCTTGACCAAGAACACCGTAGAATGTAAGTGTGTGCTGCAGCCTGGGAAAAAAACGAGAAATGCTAAATAGTTTGGACTACAGGAAAAATTCCTATTACAGCAGGTGACAAAATGTGATATACCGCTAACCTCAGAAAAGGTGTCTTCACTTTTATTACCTTGTGTCAAGTGTTTTATCTTTCTTACAGTGAATTACATTCCAATTAAACATCTTCTAAATTACCTTCAAATGTAGCTTATTTCATATTAAACATGACAATAAACCAAATATATGATTTGGGAACCTTCTAGAAATATTGTCTATTACCAATTTATAAAATAAATCATCTTTTTCTATTAGATTGTTTATCATTTGAAACTTCTATAAACGAGCAAATTTAGCTGCTAAAAGAAGGAGAAAGTGTAAAGGTGAGCAAGTATTTGAGATATCTTCCCTTGCTAAGATTATATTTGATTATTTTTTTGTGGTGTGGTTTAGAATCCCACTCTGAGAATATATCTTTCATTTCAGACGGCTGATCTCGAGGTCTATAGACCCTTTTTCTTTTAGTAAACATTGTGAGGCAGAAAGATTTCCCTGACCACTTTACAAACGGTAGTTATCAAGTTTTGTTTGTTTTGTTTTTAAACAATAACTGTTCAAAATCCCAATTTATCTGACTATGTTAGGTCACTCACTGTCCAGGACCAAGAATGTTATTTGAAAACATTAACTTTAACGGAAGGAACCAGATTGGCCGACCTGTTGACCGGATGACCTCAGGTTGAATGACCTGACATTTACACCTATCTGATAGAAAAACCCAGCGCTTCTGGTAACTGTAGAAAGGGAGATGACAGGAACAGTTTCCTTTGTTTAGTCTCCAGTCGTTAGCTACCAGTTAGCTGACTTACACGCTAAAAAGTTAGCGCTACATGAGAAATCATGGAACTTGTTGATGAGGTGGACATGCATAAGAAATATTTAGACACGTAACCAAACCATACATCATACCAACAAACAACAAGAGTTTCTTTAAACTTATCTGATATGAAGTGTGCGCTGCAAACTCCAGCATTTTTGATGACCATTTCTGTCCAGTCCGCTTGTGTTATTGAGTTTGACCACAGCTGTCATGGGTTTTTTTGTCTGGGAGTGGCAGCTGGTATGTGATAAAACTTCAAATTGGAGCCCTGTCGATTCTGTAACACAACAACAGAACAAGATGACATTTGTGTTCCTCGTGTAGCCGGCTCTGTACTGGTTTGTATTGGCCACCTTCAGTTAACCCTTTGTTGCCTCCAGCTAGCTGATGTAATGGTGACGTCGACACAAAAAGGATCTATAAGGTCTAAAGCCTTGACGAGATTTTTTGGCGGTGTCTGTGTTGAGTTTTCATTTTAAAATTCAGATGTTTAGGCTGTAAAACTTTAAACACATCTCCAGGGTCATGGGTGCGATCCCGAGCTCAGATTAATGTCTGTCCATGAGTCGTGTACTTTTCCCTGGGTTCTCAGGTTTCCTCTTTTTCAGTGATTTCAGTGCATTACCCTGACCATGTGATATTATTTCTCTTAAAAATAATCAGCATATTCAATCAGGCGCTATTGTGTGATTGTAAATCCACTCTCACTAACCAGAAATGACCCAGAGGTGTAAAGTAACCGAGCTGAAAGTGGATCAAATCATGAGAATTTTTAGCAAACATGCTACGTGAGGATGAACAGCAGCTCTGTGACATGCGGGATGGGAAAAGGGGGTGAGAAAAGAGAAAAGCACTGGAGCACAGAGACGTTTCAGACACTACAGCTGAGAAATGGCTTAATCAGTCCACTCAAGGACAAAGATGGATGGAGATTAAAGTGAAATGGGCGTCGTGGGTGTGAGCCAGAGAGCGCCGAATCCTGCTGAGGCTTTCACTTCTAAACAGCGAAACTTACGGCGAGCGTTTAATAGCTCAGAGACTGACCACGATACATCATAAATCTCACTAGTAAAAAAAATAATACAAGTGTGAATGCCCTGAATATGAAATATAGCTTTATACCATGGGGTTGCTGAGTTCTGGACTCTGATTGGTCAGAAGGTGTGGATTAAATCTTTCTAACAGCAGCTCAGCTGGACAGGAGCGCAGCTGAACATCACAGCTTTATTTATCATTAATGCGTGTGTTCTCTTACATTATGGTTTCTATAGCAACAGCTCATTCATTTCATTGTGGTGAAGGAGAAAGGTGTTTATGTAGCGTGTGTGGAAGGAGTCTCCAGTGTCAGTGCTTTAGAACCTTTGTTACAGGTAAAGTTGTGTTTTCCAGAATCTTCAAGACAGAGGAGTTTACTCTTCTTTTTGGTTTATCGGTAACATGACAAGCTGTTTTTTGTTTTTTACTTGTGTTTTTTGTGTTGAAAAAAAGAAAGAAAGAAAGAAAGAAAGAAATGGCATTTATAGCTGCTGTAACATCATAACCTTAAGATAACTTGCTCTAACAGACACTTGTTATATCTTGTACATTGAAAGTAACAATAAATGGATAAAAATATCACGTGTCATTTTCCTAACTTCTAATATCTATCTATCTATCTATCTATCTATCTATCTATCTATCTATCTATCTATCTATCTATCTATCTATCTGTCTGTCTGTCTGTCTGTCTGTCTGTCTGTCTATCTGACTGTATATCTATCTATCTGTCTGTCTGTCTGTCTATCTGACTGTATATCTATCTATCTGTCTGTCTGTCTGTCTGTCTGTCTGTCTGTCTTTATCTGTTTGTCTGTCTTTCTATCTATCTATCTATCTATCTATCTATCTATCTATCTATCTATCTATCTATCTATCTATCTATCTATCTATCTATCTATCTGACTGTATATCTATCTGTCTGTCTGTCTATCTGACTGTATATCTATCTGTCTGTCTGTCTGTCTGTCTATCTATCTATCTATCTATCTATCTATCTATCTATCTATCTATCTATCTGACTGTATATCTATCTATCTATCTATCTATCTATCTATCTATCTATCTATCTATCTATCTATCTATCTATCTATCTATCTATCTATCTATCTATCTATCTGACTGTATATCTATCTGTCTGTCTGTCTGTCTATCTATCTATCTATCTATCTATCTATCTATCTATCTATCTGTCTGTCTGTCTGTCTGTCTGTCTGTCTGTCTGTCTGTCTGTCTGTCTGACTGTATATCTATCTATCTATCTATCTATCTATCTATCTATCTATCTATCTATCTATCTATCTGTCTGTCTGTCTATCTGTCTGTCTGTCTGTCTATCTTCCTATCTATCTATCTATCTATCTATCTATCTATCTATCTATCTATCTATCTATCTATCTATCTATCTATCTATCTGGTTTATGAAGTCAAACATGTTAAACAGATGATAATATTTTGTTTGTATTAAAGACGTATCATCTGTAGATTCCTGAGTTTCCATATGAGCCATTAAACCCACTGTGGAGTGGGAGGTGACAAAAACATTCATGGCTCCCTGAAATGAATCCCTGTTTTTTTTGCTGCTGGTTCATGTTAGGATTTAAATACATCAGATGAAGAGGTTTTAAATCCCATCACTTGATTCAGACGCTAACGAGCCTCTGAATGGACTTCATCTCACTAAACTAACAAAACATTTGATTTTAATTCCTTATATTCTGTGAGATTTTTACCTCCAGCTCACTGAATTGATGTCCAGATCAGGAGCATGACGGGATTGTTTATCTGTTTGGTGAATTACAGCGCCATCTGCAGCCTCCATGTCACTACTGCAGGTCATGTGATACAGCAAACTGGAAGATTTATTCCAAAAACAAAGGTTAATTAAAGTCTAGGATTAATTTACATGTAGTATTTTAGTATAGTATTTTATTTTTGTTGTACAAATTAATTTTTAAATGAAGTTTAATCATGATGCAACTTTGGCAAAAAAAAAGGATATTTAAATCATTTTGTTCACATGTCGATTTTATTTAACTACACATGGTACCAGAATCCCACAGCGTATCAATAAGATCATACACCGGTCAGTTATAACATTGTGAGCAGTGAGAGGTGAAGTGAATGAGACTGAGTATCTCCTCATCATGGCACCTGTTAGTGGGTGGGATATATTAGGCAGCAAGTCAACATTTTGTCCTCAAAGTTTTAGAAGCAGGAAAAATGGACAAGTGTAAGGATTTGAGCGAGTTTGATGAAGGGCCAAATTGTGATGGCTAGACCACTGGATCAGAGCATCTCCAAAACTGCAGCTCTTGTGGGGTGTTCCCGGTCTGCAGTGGTCAGTATCTATCAAAAGTGGTCCAAGGAAGAAACAGTGGTGAACCGGAGTCATATCTGACATGAAATCTAAAATTATTATTTTTATTATTATTTATTTTTTTGTTTGTTTTAAGAAATGACACAAATGAAATAACACACAACACAAAAAATTCTGTCTGTCTAAACTAAAAACTAAATCAAGCCCATAACAATAAAGAGTAACGATGACTGGTTGCCATGATGATGTTGATCATTTTCGTGTAACAGCACTGAAGTGTTTTATTCTTCTTATTCTACAGCGGTTTACAAACACAAACGGTTCATTATTGTAACTTTTTGTCCATTTGCGGCTACATTTTTACGCAGATCGATAAATAAATGAGCTGTTACTATGGAAACGATACCGCATTCGAGCCGAACGTGCGTGCTAACATGAATAAACGACTGTCTGTTGATGCCGAATAAATCCTTCTCCTGAGTTCTAAAACAGATTTATTGCATGCTATGATGGAGGCTCTATACTTCAGGCTGTTAATTAGTGAAGCTACAATACACTGACAAGAGGAACAGGCCGTAAACAAGGCAGTGAGGAGAAGCGGAGATGGAACATAACCCGAGATGAGACAAGAGGAGAGACCTTCCCTGACTGCTGCCTTCATTAATTTGGAGCGGTGGCGAGGTGAGATTTATACCTGTAATCAGTGTGTGGGGAGGTGGAGAGGATGATACGCTGGCTGCTCGGGGGAGATAAGTGCTGCTGCTGCTCGCTGGTAATTGTCTGGATGGCGATAGTGTGCGAGATGCCATTAAAACTACCCAAGTGCCTTGTGGGCCTTTTTCTTCAAATCAAATAATGGGTCTGTGTGAAGATTGTGTCACATTCTGCTTTTGTGTGTGTGTGTGTGTGTGTGTGTGTGATGCTTTATTCAGTCTGAATTATGAGGTGGTGCAGCATCATGTCAGTGTCTTCTCACCTTCTCACTAAACGTGACAAAATTTTTTACGCATTCCTGTCATGAGCATGAGCAGCTTCTGGACCTCAAGACAAGATACAAATGCAAACACAGTATCGATGGATACAGTCTTTATTTTCCAGTATATAGATACAGTACATTGGCAAAAGTATTGGGACACCGCTCCAGATCATTGAGTTCAGGTGTTGTTTTTCAGGGGTTGGACTCGGCCCCTTAGTTCCAGTGAAAGGAACTCTTAATGCTTCAGCTTCATACCAAGACATTTTGGACAATTTCATGCTCTTTGTGGGAACAGTTTGGGGATGACCCCTTCCTGTTCCAACATGACTGCACACCAGAGGAACTTGACTGGCCTGCACGGAGTCCTGACCTCAACCCGATAGAACACCTTTGGGATGAATTAGAGTGGAGACTGTGAGACAGACCTTCTCGTCCAACATCAGAGTCTGACCTCACAAATGTGCTTCTAGAGGAATGGTCAAAAATTCCCATAAACACACTCCTAAACCTTGTGGAAAGCCTTCCCAGAAGAGTTGAAGCTGTTATAGCTGCAAAAGGCGGGGCAACTCCATATTACATTCATGTTCATGTAAAGGCAGATGTCCCAAAACTTTTGGCAATATAGTGTATAACCACGCTGCTGTTCTGGATTGTGATTGGTCAGAATTAAAGGTGTTGAGTTTCCTCTAACATATTAATTTTGTTATCGTTGCTATAGTAACAGCTCATTCACATTGAGGACGCTGTATATAAAAACATCTTCAAAAATCATTGATCACTTTTCCATGTGTGGAAAGAGTCTCCAGTGTCAAAAACACTCTTTATAGCATTTTAGTTATATGACCTGAAACAAACAGGAATAGGATGTTCCACAGTGTTGTATACTGTATATCGCTATAAAGTGATAAAAAATGATAATGTTATAAACGATTTTAAGAGGAATAAAACATTTTGGGATATTCTGTATTCTGTTATAGGAAACTAGTCATCAAATCATCAGTATCTCTGCTCAGAGGATTAAAAAAGTAGGAGTTTAGGATTTGAAATCTGCTTTGAATAATAGTGATAGTAACAATGTCCAGGATTCATTCATTCACCTCTAAAAATAAACAGATAGATAGATAGATAGATAGATAGATAGATAGATAGATAGATAGATAGATAGATAGATAGACAGATATTTTTATATAAATACATTTAAATATATATATGAAAATAAATAAAAAATTAATCTTAAAAATAAATAAATGTTAAAAATAAAAACATTATCTTTTTTTAAATCTTAATTTAATTTAAAATAAATTAATAAAGAATGAAATTTAAGAATTACGAATTTTTAAAATAATAAATAAACAAATAAATAATAACTTAATAAAAATAAATAAACAAATAAATGAAAATTAACAGTGTGTAAATTAACGGTAGGGGAAAAAAAAGATAATTTATTTGTTTAAAAAAGTAGCAAAAAGATTGTGGACATGCCTCAAATGAAGCCTGAAGTCGAATGCTACTGTCTAATGACTTCTCTATGATCAGATACCATTACAACCATGAAGCAGCGCTACAGAAGAGTGTAAACTCTGAGCTACACAAACCACAAGGTCAGTCCAAGGTTAATGTAATGAGTGTGTAGAAGAGCAGAAAGAGATTTGGAGGAAAACAGACAGGAACACTGGAGCCAAGGCCCCGGGGCCCAGAGGAGATATCAGAGTATAAAATGTACCGTTGCACTGAAAGTCGAAGATGCTGGATGTAAGCAGGAGAGGGAAAAGTCCTGAGATATTATACAGAAGTGAAAAAATATAAGTATTAAAATCTATCTTTAGGGACGTGTTGGCTCAGTGGTCAAGGTGCTGGGTCACTGATCAGAAGGTCAGGGTTCAAGCCTCCAAACTGGCAAGTTATCAATGTTGGGCCCTTAAACAAGGCCCTTAAGTCCACCTGCTCCAGGGGTGCAGTGCAATGGCTTGCCCCTGTGCTCTGACCCCAGCTTGATAATAAGCTGGGATATGTGAAAACCCAGGGTGGTGGTAGCTCAAGTGGTTAAGTCTCAGGGTCTCTGACCGGAAGATTGGGGTTCAAGCTGCCACTGTCGGGCCCTTGAGCACAGTGAAAGCACTTTGTCTACAGAAAGATTTTCAATTTAAAAAGAGTAATATAGAGTTTGGCGAGATTGAAGTGTGTATTTTGTGAGGAAATGAGACACGTGTCTGTGTTGTTGTTGATTATAATGTCAGTTAAATCTCCTGATTGTTTTAAAGTAAGTGTGGTTTATGCTTTCAGGAAGTAATGAAGAAACTTCTCTACCTGCAAGTCAAATTTCCGCTATTTGTCTTCCTATCAATACAATCACTTTAAAAGCTGTTTTGTTTTTTGCTCTCAGTGCAATTTTCTGAGCAATTTAGAAACCTTTCAGAGTTGCTTCCAGGAACTGAGAGTCTGAGAGGAACTGATAAAAGTCAGGCAGGAAAAGATCACCTACTGAGATAAATATTCACACTCCTGACCAGCCATCAGACTCCAACATGAGACTCAACAACAAGGACATGATAAAGACACTATAAGGACATGATAAAGACACGATAAAGACACTATAAAGACATGATAAAGACACGATAAAGACACTATAAAGACATGATAAAGACACGATAAAGACACTATAAGGACATGATAAAGACACGATAAAGACACTATAAAGACATGATAAAGACACGATAAAGACACTATAAAGACATGATAAAGACACGATAAAGACACTATAAAGACATGATAAAGACACGATAAAGACACTATAAGGACATGATAAAGACACGATAAAGACACTATAAGGACATGATAAAGACACGATAAAGACATGATTAGCGAATGCAAATTGCTATGCTGTTTTTCACTACAATATTCACCCAAACCTATGAGATGTGACATACTGCACATCCAACACATCCATCTGTTCTCCACCTCAACACTGGACAGACCCCATCACAGCCAATACGATAATGGAGAATCGATCCAAATCCAGCAGACAAAGAAACTGCAGATAAACAGGAATAGCACCCTCTTTCAGTGTCTGTCAGTCATCATTTATCTTCATCTTCAACTCCCATCTCAGCACCTCCACCTTCTATTCCATCTTCAACTCCAATCTCAGTACCTCCACCTTCTATTCCATCTTCAACTCACATCTCAGCACCTCCACCTTCTATTCCATCTTCAACTCACATCTCAGCACCTCCACCTTCTATTCCATCTTCAACTCACATCTCAGCACCTCCACTTCCACTCCACCTTCAACTCCCATCTCAGCACCTTCACCTTCCACTCCACCTTCATACACAGCCACAGCAGTCAGAGGTTTCAGCATCTGTCCTGCTTTCACACCGCAGTCAGAGATTCAGTCCAGAATAAAGTCCAGAGATGACAGAAAGTTAAACCTCCTCATTTTCCTGTAACAGCTTGTTCTTCTCTTATTTCACAACTATCGACACTTACAGTGTGTCTGTATTAATAAAAGAACAATTCAAAACTTTAAAAATTGATAGTTTACATTTAAACATCGTCAAACGTCCAATAAAATATTTTGATTTTGCAACAGAAACTTTTAAAAAAACAGTCTACTTTACACAAATAGACACATAAATAAGGATAGATAGATAGATAGATAGATAGATAGATAGATAGATAGATAGATAGATAGATAGATAGATAGATAGATAGATAGATAGATAGATAGATAGATAGACTGTTTCAGAGTTAAGGGGTGTGCTAACTTTTGCACTCAGCTGTAGATAGATAGTTAGATTCATTCAGATCCATTCATCCATACATTCATCAGATTTTAAAAACAAATCCACGAAATCCATCCACAAGTTTATTTCTTCTTCCTGTGTAAAACTGCACAAATTCTCAGTCAATGCATGTATTTGAATGTAATTTAAGTAATTAAAAAAACAACTCTGTTTCATTTGGGCTCAGGGTTTAAAGTTACAGCAGTTCTGGTTCTGGTTCTGTTGCTGAAGCTCTTCAGAATTACTAATAAATAAAAGTACGGATAAATCCATGTTAATAGATCAATGAACAAAAATGAAAGAAAAATACAATTAAAAAATTGACACAGCTCTTAGAGAAGATTACTGTTTGGGACTGGACCCGGTAAATATTATTACACATCCATTTATGATTTATTTCCTGTTTCCAAATACAGAAAGTGTGACAAAATAATAAAAAGTGGTCAGAAAAGCACATAATATACACTATATTGCCAAAAGTATTGGAACACCCCTCCAGATCACTGAGTTCAGGTGTTGTTTTTCAGGGGTTGGGCTCCGCCCCTTAGTTCCAGTGAAAGGAACTCTTAATGCTTCAGCTTCATACCAAGACATTTTGGACAATTTCATGCTCTTTGTGGGAACAGTTTGGGGATGACCCCTTCCTGTTCCAACATGACTGCACACCAGTGACCAAAGCAAGGTCCATAAAGACATGGATGAGTGAGTTTGGTGTGGAGGAACTTGACTGTCCTGCACAGTGTCCTGACCTCAACCCCATAGAACACCTTTGGGATGAATTAGAGTGGAGACTGTGAGCCTGACCTTCTCGTCCAACATCAGTGCCTGACCTCACAAATGTGCTTCTAGAAGAACGGTCAAAAATTCCCATAAACACACTCCTAAACCTTGTGGAAAGCCTTCCCAGAAGAGTTGAAGCTGTTATAGCTGTAAAGGGCGGGACAACTCCATATTACATTCATGTACGTGGAAAGGCAGACGTCCCAAAACTTTTGGCAATACAGTGATTATAGTGATGTAAAAAACAGTGATATAGGATTATTGTGGTGTAAAAAAAAATAGGAAACTAATCAACTTCCTGATGGTATCAATAACTCCGCTTCATCACACCATGCCAATAATTTATTTATTTGGATCAGTGGAGTTTTTCATGGTGGATTCAGAAAAATGTGTGTGTGTGTGTGTGTGTGTTTTATAACCATCATCATTCATCATTCCTGTTTGTTCAGAATTTGAGTTAGATATGAAAGTAGCGATGGATTTGATATTGTCTTTTATCCAAAAGCTTTCTTTACTCGATGCTAAAATATAATGCCGGTGTAGGAAAGGAGACGAAGCTGTATAAACAGGCAGAATTTCATAAAACACATAATACACCTCGAAGCTCTTTTAAAGAATGGAAGTTTCCAGTAAAATTCAGGAGTCTGGCTGCAGCCAAAGAGTCAGCAAGAAGAGTGCTCCAGAGCTTGAGTGCAGTTCGTCCTCCGGTTCTACAGGAGGAGCGAGATCTAGACCTGGAACTCGAACATGTCCGCTTGCTTTCTGGCCAGCTTGGCCACCTCGTCGCGGATGGCCTGGACCAGAGCCGAAGTGGACAGCGTGATGGGGGTGATCACGTCCACGGCTTCAGCCGACAGAGGGAACGGCTGATCGGGTTCCGTCTGAGGGGGAGACACCGCCTGGCTGGGGTTCCACTGGAAAGCGCTTCCTCGAGGGTAACGCGGGTTCGGAAAAGCTTCAGCGTAACCTGGCAACGGAGCCTGAAACAGAAACCACTGCTTTAGACACAAATAAACAGTAAAAAATTTACGCATTGAAGGTTTCTCGCAAACATGACAATTTTTGTGTGTGTGTGTGTAATTAATTTAAACAAAAATAAAAAAGAGTGACTGGTGAGGGAACGACGAGGGTGAGGGTGTTTATAGCTGCTATAATCTAAGAAATTTAAAAAAAAAATTATTTATATTCCATTAAATGTGAGTATTAATGTACAAAATCTGTTATTTGCAATAAAATAATATTATATTTGGAAATTATTATTATTATTATTATTATTATTATTACTATTATTTGACAAGATATTTCATTGTCTGTACCGCTTATCCGATCTATACTCGGGTCACGGGGAGCCTGTGCCTATCTCAGGAGTCATCAGGCATCAAGGCAGGATACACCCTGGACGGAGTGCCAACCCATTGCAGGGCACACACACTCTCATTTATTATTATTATTATTATTATTATTATTACTTGATGAAAAATAAACACTAAAAACATTTTGTTAAAAAAAAATATGTAAAGCTTCTTAAAAAATGTATAAAAGTATATAACATTAACTCAGAGTAACGTATGAGTGTATGGTGACATAACTGCTCACAGTCTCAGTATTACCTCTCCGTATCATCCAGCAGTATTCTGGCATCATGTGAAATATAATAAAGTTATGAAATTATTTATGTGAGTGTCATGGAGGATTTCCATAACGCTCTGAGCAGCACAGTGACGATTACGACTCGGTTACGGCTCGGGACTGTTCCATGTGATGAGAGTGTAGGGGTGTGAAAGGTAGGGAGTCTCATACAGATTCGGTCCACGGTGAGGACACGTCCTCAGGCTCTGGGGGATACGACATCCAGGAGGGACTGTGATAGGACGAAGGAGGAGTGGAGATGAAGTATCCCGGGTAGCCTGGCCTGCTGGCTGGGATGGAGTACACAGCAGTCATCGGGTTTCCTGTCACACAACACACATTTTAACACATATTTCAACACAACACACATAGTATATATATAATTGTTATAGTTTTATATCTTGCTTTACATTTGAAATATGATGTGGCAGGTTTAAAGAAAAATAGTATGTATTAAAATTGATTATTTATTGTAAGTTATTTTTTTTAAAAAAAGAGAGAAAAATACCTGTTATTAGAAATGAAAGAGACTGATTAAGCATTCATAATAGTTTTTTTTCTTATTATTATATTTTTCTTTTTTCTTCATTCTTAATGGAAACAATTCTAGATTAATTTGTGTTAGAACTGTATCTTGGTAATAATAAACAGATGCTAAGGACATTTATGTCTATTTAATTTTAAATAGTTTAACGAAGCAGTTACTTTTTAAACACAAGTCTTTTTTTTAGTGAAAGCTTCCTGTAATAAATGAATAGAAAAGCATTAGAATTCAGAGCGGTGATGTATTCAACACACACCTGAGTGGTTGAGTGCAGGCTCAGTGGTGACGGGTGCGAGTGGCCCTCTGCTCATTGGCACATACGTGTTACTGTCCTGCTGACTGGACACATCCGGCACCGACGATTCGGAGCTGTGAGCTTTAGGGCCGAGATCCGAGGAAGACCTGAGGAAGAGGTAGAACATGTGCTGACTCTTATTCACCACTAGATGGCAGAGTAGCAACAGAAATCTTTAAGCTTCTACACGACAGTCTGGAGCTTAGCATGGATGATGACTTGATGCTCGTACCTCTGCAGTGAGCTCCTGGGTGCTGGGCCTGTTCTGGGAGGAACAGGAGGAGGAGGAGACACTGTGGCCATCTCCGGCAGCTGAGTGAACCTGAAGGTCTGAACAGTGCAGAGAGCATCAGAGCTACCAGACGTACAGATTACTAACACCACCTGCTCATTGTACCCGCCCTGTGTCTGGTGTGGGTTCTGATTAGATATGAGTCACCTGGGTATAAATGATACAAGCTTTTATAACAGGGATGAGTTTTAGTTGCAATGTAACACATTAATTTAACGAGATTTTGTTTTGTGTTACATAATGTGTGTAATGTGGAGGTGTCTGTGATGATGTAATGCATTAGCAATTCTTTTTATTATTTTTATTATTATTATTACAATGAAGAAGGTTAGAAGGTTATTTGTGACAATGTAATGTGTTAAGAATTTTCTGATGATGTATTAGGGGTTTTTTTGTGATGATGTAACACATTAGGGTAGTTTTAGTGACGATGTAATGCTTTAGGTGGATTTTTGGTGATGATATCTATTGGGAGTATTTGATGATGTAATAAGTTGAAAGGTTTTTTTTGTTATGATGTATTAGTTTTTTGGTGATGATGTAACACAGCAGAGTTTTTTGATGATGTAATCCATTAGGAGGTTTTGGGATGATGTATTAGGTGGAGCTTTAGATGTTTTGTAATACATTAGAAGGTGTTTTTTGTGATTATGTAGAGAGAGGTAGAGTTTTGGGATGATGTAATGGATGATGCAGTGCATTAGAAGGTGTTTTATGATGATGTAATGGATGAGAAGGTGTTTTGGGATGATGTAATGGATGAGAAGGTGTTTTGGGATGATGTAATGGATGAGAAGGTGTTTTGGGATGATGTAATGAATGATGTAATGGATGAGAAGGTGTTTTGGGATGATGTAATGAATGATGTAATGCATGAGAAGGTGTTTTGGGATGATGTAATGCATAAGAAGGTGTTTTGGGATGATGTAATGGATAAGAAGGTGTTTTGGGATGATGTAATGAATGATGTAATGGATGAGAAGGTGTTTTGGGATGATGTAATGAATGATGTAATGCATGAGAAGGTGTTTTGGGATGATGTAATGAATGATGTAATGCATGAGATGGTGTTTTGGGATGATGTAATGAATGATGTAATGCATGAGATGGTGTTTTGGGATGATGTAATGAATGATGTAATGCATGAGAAGGTGTTTTGGGATGATGTAATGAATGATGTAATGCATGAGATGGTGTTTAGGGATGATGTAATGCCTGAGAGCTCTTAGTTTTGAGGTAATGTATCAGTAGAGGTTTTGTTTATGATGTTTTGAACAGTGCAGAGTTTGAGCTACTGTATTAGGAAGGGTTATAAGGGTTTTGTTTATGATATAATGTGTATGCAGGGATTTGGGCAGGTTTTCATTTTTATGATGAGGCTGTAAAGTAAACTGGTTCTGCTGAGGCCTTGGGTAGCTGGGGAAGTGGGTTCTAAAAGCTTACCGGTTTGCCCAAGCTGCACTGATAGAGGTCCGGGCCATAGGCTGGTACCCATTGCAGTCCACCTTGGGCGTGGTTCATGGTGTCAGGCACGCTAGTTGGCCCCTCGGAGTAGGGAACAGAAGGGCCAGGGCTGTAAGGGCTAATGGCCTGGTGCTGTCGCTGGTACTGCTGCCTTCTGCTGGATGAGGTATGACCTGCAGAAGCCAGGCTGAAGGCTTCCTCTAAGAGTAGATGCATCTGCTGACGCACTTCATCTATAGAGGGCTGGGAGCTCAGCGTGGACGTCTCCGAGTGACCTTTGGCCTGCCGTCCATAGCCGTAGTGATGGCGAGCGGCCAAGCCATCCACATCGGTCTCCTCTATGATTTCAGGCTCCGTCTGAGAAACACAGAACATGTCAAGAGCAGATATTACATTATTACATGACACCACCAACATGCCTTCAAAATACACTATATTTCCAAAAGCTTTGGGACACCCCACCCCTCCACCCCACCCCTCATTGAATTCAGGCGTTGGGCTCGGCCCCTTAGTTCCAGTGAAAGGAACTCTTAATGCTTCAGCTTCATACCAAGACATTTTGGACAATTTCATGCTCCTAACTTTGTGGGAACAGTTTGGGGATGACCCCTTCCTGTTCCAACATGACTGCACACCAGTGACCAAAGCAAGGTCCATAAAGACATGGATGAGTGAGTTTGGTGTGGAGGAACTTGACTGGCCTGCACAGAGTCCTGACCTCAACCCCATAGAACACCTTTGGGATGAATTAGAGTGGAGACTGTGAGACAGACCTTCTCGTCCAACATCAGTGTCTGACCTCACAAATGTGCTTCTAGAGGAATGGTCAAAAATTCCCATAAACACACTCCTAAACCTTGTGGAAAGCCTTCCCAGAAGAGTTGAAGCTGTTATAGCTGCAAAGGGCGGGACAACTCCATATTACACTCATGTGCACGGAAAGGCAGACGTCCCAAAACTTTTGGCAACATAGTGTATTTATAGAATTATCAACTAAAGTGGAGGTTTTTATTCTCCTAGAATAGGAATTACATCTGGTTGTTAATGTGGTTTGAATAGAAACATCAACACCAAGACATGACAATATCCTCACAATAGCATAAACCCATAGCGCCATAGCACTGATGTTGATACAAAAAAGCAAAATAATCCAGTTTAAATCATCTGCAATCTGCAAAAAATAATCCTTATATTGCTGGGTTCACTATGTGTGTATAGATACCATGCACCCCTGCTGCTAGGAACATTCGTTATTAAATGTCTCTGTGTTTAAAATAACCACGAGTCCACACTGAGCTGCAGTTTGAGATCTGTGCATTTTGCTGCTCTTGCTTAAACAGCATTGAGAGACTGGTGTTTATTTATCACTGGCCTCGGCTCCGCCTCCTCTGATTAATAGCCGGGGCTGAGCTCGTAAACGCTGAGTTAGTGCAGTAATGAAAAACAAAGCTCATCTGCAGTCTACTGCAGGTGTGTGTGTGTGTGTGTGTGGTGGAATCTCTCTCTGCATTTGTCTGCCTCAGTCCACCATCTTTCTCCTTTCTTTCCTCCCTCTTTCTCATGTCACAGGAAACAGGGAGCACCACATGCCGGAGCTCGTAAATCAGCCGGTGCCTGACTCGAGGTTCTGCAGTAATCTCAGATGGATTCTCTGTCTGATCAGGAGATCCAGCTGCAGTGGCTTTTACTGGATATTGCACCAGTGACAAAAATATCACAAGGCTGACAAAAATTCCTGCTCAGAAGACAGCCATTGCTTTAAGAGCCGATTTAAGATAATACCGAAATAACTCCGAATTAAGACCTCAGTCGTTTCCTCAGACGTCAAGAACCTCATTTAATTCTATTTTTAAATGAAGAGTTTAAATTAATGATTTATCATTTTTTTCCAAATGTTTTGTCTCTCCAGCATTCAGTTATCATGGTAGCAGAATTTTGTTTTATGAAATATTAAGCACTTAATGTTTAATAATGAATAAATTAACCCAACTTCAAGAGGTACCAGTTTCCCCGACTACAAAAACACTCTCCAAGTCCATCTACAGTATCTACTATATCATTTACAGTGTCTTAGAAATGTCTTTTCCAAACTGACCTGTAGAGGGCGCTAATTGGAGAAAATGAATGTCAAGCAGAAAACAGTGTTGTTTGAACGGTCATGAAAACTTTGTAGATTTTTTCTCTGTTTATGTTTCTCTGGTTTGAACACTGGGCATTAAAATACATTTATAATACTTTATAAAGTAAGCACATTTATGTTAAATGAAGTGCATTAGCTAGCTAGCTACAGTAGTTAGCATGGATGGAGTAGGTCGTGATTGTGCAATCTGTTCCCATGGTTACGGAGCAAAATGTTTGTCCACTACATCATGATGCTCATTTTACACCAACACATGAAAACAAATATTCCACATACTCAATGTCCATCCATCCATTTTCTATACCCACTTTATTCCTAATTAGGGTCACGGGGATCTGCTGGCGCCGATCCCAGCACACATTGGGCGAAAGGCCATCACACGCCAGTCCATCACAGGGCCATACTCAATGTCTTCTTGTCTCATATCAGGTTTTTATTACAGCTGCTTACAGATGTTATGAAGATCCGAGAGCAAACTTGAGATGTATCGCTTGTTTATCTGCTTTTATTTTTTTCCAGTCTGTTGTATTAGAGACCTCTTCAGGATGTTTGTCTAAAAATGTTTAAGTAGCTTCGTGTCATATTGGAGTCTGGAGCAGATTTTCTCAGGGGCGTGGCTGAGAAGGTGGGTGTGGGTGAGGATGGGGGTGTGTCTTTCAGCTAGGGATTCTGATAGCGCTTGAACTAGGCTTATACAATTAATTATTTAACAGTTAATATCCTTCACAAAATATGAGCAGAAATGTAAATCTACCTCCATATCAATGACGATTATGTTCTGATTTGAGCATTTGGCATTTATTTTAACCCACAAAAGGTCACGTTTTCTCATTTTTTCATCACAGATCTTAAATCCTTTCTCCTTTACAAGATATCTTATAGCTTGAGTTGTAGAATGACGATCTCACTGAAATCCAGCAGCCTTTAAGAAGCAGCCTTTATTATTGTCACATATACATTACAGCACAGTGAAATCTTCAGATCAACCACTTGATGTAGAATGATGTATTCCGAAACATCAGCTCAAGTTACAAGAACCAAAGCCATCTAAAAGATTAGCCTAGTACAGATTAGCATTACTCACGTCGTAGCCGCTGTTGCGAATGCCTTTCCGGGGGCGTTCTCTCAACACCAGCAGATCCATCTCGGTTCCTCCGGGACTCGGACTGTTTAAAGATTGCCTGCTCCGATACTCTGGATATTTTACCTCAGAATGTCTGCAATTAATAAACATATGGAACTCAAGTTATTCACATCCTAGACTTTAACCCTTTTTTACCAGTACGCTGGTGTTCCAGTCTGCCAAAGGAATGGAAATGTTGGATTCTGGATCGAAGGTGTTGATTATTATTTTTATCACAGCAGCTCTAATAGACTTTAGATCTCATGTATGGACTGACATCAGGACATTCAGATTGTCAGGAAAAGTGAAACCTAACAAACACATGACTCCAGACTGAATGCTTTGGACGTTTTCCTCTTCTGACCATCTTGCAGTTCACTTCATTTCCCCTCCATGTACAAAACTGATTGAGTGCATCATCAGCATATGTGTGTTCTCAAAGCTTAAATCTGGCCATCACACCATTACACACTGCACACAAGCATGAAATTAGCCAAAGGTGGCTAAAAAAGGCTGTGTCACGTTGACAGTTGGATCAGATATCCTTCAGTGGCTGCAACCAGAGCCATTAGCTGACCCAGATGTCCTTGCATTGGTTAAAAAATTAAATACTGTCCTTGTGTCTGGGTTTAATGGTTGGATTACACTGGGCCTGGGGATAAACTCTTGGGCTTGGTGTATAATCATCAGTAATTGGCTGTAGTGAAAGAGAGACACTGCTGCTGTTGTCGTTTGTAGCTTGATAAGAGGATTTGCCGAAATTGGCCAAGACGATTTCAAACCTCTCAGCCATCCAGAGCCGCTGATTTAAGTCACATGCTTCATTCAAGAATTGACGGCTGTTTATTTGTAGGACCGGTCTGACTGGATCATAATGAACAAGACATACAATATATTGCCAAAAGTTTTGGGACGTCTGCCTTTACATGCATATGAATGTAATATGGAGTTGTCCCGCCCTTTGCAGCTATAACAGCTTCAACTCTTCTGGGAAGGCTTTCCACAAGGTTTAGGAGTGTGTTTATGGGAATTTTTGACCATTCCTCTAGAAGCGCGGCCATTTGTGAGGTCAGGCACTGATGTTGGACGAGAAGGTCTGGCTCGCAGTCTCCACTCTAATTCATCCCAAAGGTGTTCTATGGGGTTGAGGTCAGGACTCTGTGCAGGCCAGTCAAGTTCCTCCACACCAAACTCACTCATCCATGTCTTTATGGACCTTGCTTTGGTCAGTGGTGTGCAGTCATGTTGGAACAGGAAGGGGTCATCCCCAAACTGTTCCCACAAAGAGCATGAAATTGTCCAAAATGTCTTGGTATGAAGCTGAAGCATTAAGAGTTCCTTTCACTGGAACTAAGGGGCCGAGCCCAACCCCTGAATTCAATGATTTGGAGGCGTGTCCCAATACTTTTGGCAATATAGTGTAAGTATTTCTTGAAACCTGTAGCATCTGAGGAACATCTGAAGCATATGATTACTCTGAGGTGACGCTATACATTACATTAACTGTAGCATCGATTCACAGCTGAGATGAATCAACACTAGTCTGAGTTGATCAATTGAGGTGCTGATGCTAATTTCCCTCACAAACACCATATGAACATGAGGAGCATTTTGTAGACGCCCTTATCCAAAGCAACTTACATTCATCTCAGACACCTGAGTAGTTGAGGGTTTAGGGCCTTACTCAAGGGCTCAGGAGTTGCAGCTTGGTAGTCTTGAGATTTGACCTCATGGCCTCCTGATCATTGTCCAAAATCTTAACCACTAAGCTACAACTACCCTGCAAAAAAAACGCTTTAACAAGGCAGGGTGTCAAGTGCTTTTATTTATTTTTTATATTTTTTGTGATGCTTTCAGTTCAAGCACCAAAAATATGAGCAAATTATAGCACTCCAGTTCTGTAAAAGTCTGGTCTTATATATCCACAATGACGAACGAGAACAAGAAACAGGAAGTCATGTGACAAATTGGACCAATCACATTGTCAGTACAAGAAACAAACACGAACAAAATAGAACACAGCAAGTGTGTAAAAAACGTTAGATCTCTGATGACCGAGCAAGAGCTTACAGTGGTGAGAAGACATGAGGAAGAAACCTTGAGAAGAACAGGGAGAATGGAACCTCTTCAGGGTGGCACGTGGAGAAACGTCAGAAACAGAACTATCATTAAGAGCAGAGTCCTGGGATGAGCCCAGGGCCATGTTTATGATACCAACAGCAGCTTTTAGGTATAAATCTGCATGCTCCAGGTAAGACTTTTTAAGCAGAGGTGAGAGGTTTTTAACCACTAAAATAACACAGTATCATGAAAACTCCAAAAACAGAATGATGATATCTCGTATCACACACTAACCTTCTGCGAGACTTGACGTACGTTGAGCTCCGGTCGTCGTCGTACTCTGGCGTTCTGCTGGACGGCCGTGTCGCCGGGATGTGTTCGGCTTTTTCGCCCTCGTGTCTCTGAGCCTTGGAGCCGGCGGTGCCTTCAGCTGATGGGAAGTCGTAGTAACCTTTCCTCTTAGCTTTCAGCCTTAGCTTGTTCCTGTAATGCTCGATGTCCGACTTCTGCTTCAGAGCCAGATTCACCTGAGGAGAGACAGAGGAGGAGGTGGATTATCTGAAAGCGAAAAATAAAAAGAAATAAAAAAAGAAGAGCACTCAAGCCTTGATTTCCCATCGGTCAACTAATTATATACTCTCAAGGGAAAGGTCTCATGGAATTTTTTTAATGCTAATTTAAGTAAACGAGGCCAGGATAGGCATGCGTTTGGGGCTTTATTTCACTGCATGGGAGGCGCATCCAGTAAAACAACTATTACATGCACACACAAAAAAACACAGGACACAAGGCAGTTTGTTCATCTCGATAATTTGGTAAAAAGTCGTTCAGGTCAGAATTTGAAGAAGGTTTGTGATGCTTTTAGTTGCAGGTAAAGCTGACCTGGTTTCTTTCTGGTCATGCTGATCTCTGTTGGATGGAGGCGCTTTGCTATGCTAAAGATGATTGAGATTTTAAAAAGCAGCATTTTTGGAGCTCAGGAACTCATAATGTGTGTGTTTTGACCACAGACAGTAAAAGAACTATTGTGAGGCTCCTCTTTGAAGTTGACGCAATAAATTTGGTGACAATTGGTTAATATTTGTAGGAGGAGTGGAAAAGGTTTTGGACAAAATCCAAAATGTAATCATGTGGGAATTAATGTCATAGGGTGCATTAAACAGAAAGGCCTGGATTTTACAGTTTGCTGCAAAAGTTATGACCATAAACATATCTCCAAATGAGGTCCAAATTTGACCTCATGGTGGCGCTAGGGCGTTGACAGAACTTGAGGGTTGTGGTCAGAGCGCAGTGCCAGCCATGATGCAGCGCCCCTAGAGCAGGGTGGATTGGGAGCTTTGCTCAAGGGCCCAACAGTGGCAGCTTGGTGGTGCTGGGGCTTGAACCCCGATCTTCTGGTCAACAACCACTTGAGCTCTATTGGGTGCCAAAAATTTTAAAAATGGCGTACCTCGCCGTTCAGGGCGGCCGAATCTTGACTGCGATCTGAAGAAGCTGGTTGCGAGTGTGCCGGCGGTGCTGCTATGGGTTTTACAGAGATGAGCTGCAGAGATCCTGATGAGGTGTCATACGGATCTGCCAAAACAAACACACACACACACACACACAGCCTGAACTCACACCTTCTTATCTGTGGAAACATCAGCAGCTCTGAGCTCAGATCATTTCATCGAAACCAATCCCGAAATGAGGAACCTAGTTAGTAGGAATGGATTTGGGATGTTAGAGAACGTTTCACTTCACTGGGTTTAGGTTGTTTTCGTGTTCTGCTTCCATGATGAGTTTTATATTTATAAAGTTCAAACTGTACGTTTAATAGACAGCTTTCTGAAAATACACACAAAACTTGAGCTTTTCTACACGTGGTGTTTTATTGTTGGTTTAGGACACTAGGTAGGGTGCACAGTGTCATTAGGATACACCCTACATAGAGGAAAAGAGCAGATTTGGGACTCTGATACAAAATGGAGCTGAATTTCCGGCAAAAGGAAAACGTTCTTATAGCTAAACAATTCAAAACATTAAAATATACACCTATCAGCCATAACACTCTGAACAGTGACCGGTGAAGTGAACAAGACTGAGTATCTCCTCATCATGGCACCTGTTAGTGGGTGGGATATATTAGGCAGCAAGTCAACATTTTGTCCTCAAAGTTGATGTTAGAAGCAGGAAAAATGGACAAGCGTAAGGATTTGAGCGAGTTTGATGAAGGGCCAAATTGTGATGGCTAGACCACTGGATCAGAGCATCTCCAAAACTGCAGCTCTTGTGGGGTGTTCCTGGTCTGCAGTGGTCAGTATCTATCAAAAGTGGTCCAAGGAAGGAACAGTGGTGAACCGGAGACAGGGTCATGGGCGGTTCACCAGAGGCTCATTGATGCACGTGGGGAGCAATTAGAAGGCTGGCCCGACGAGCTACTGTTGCTCAAATTGCTGAAGAAGTTAATGCTGGTTCTGATCGAAAGGGGTCAGAATACACAGTGCAGGACGGGTCAGGGCTGTTTTGGGAAGCAAAAGGGGGGACCAACACAATATTAGGTCATAATGTTATGCCTGGTCAGTGTAATATAATTACAACATTGTGATGAATTTAATATGCATGACATAGTAGTGTGTGAAGAGGAATCACAGCATCTTAACAGGGTTCTAAAAGTATTGGCACCCTCACTGTATTATCTGTTGCAGTTCCTTATGCGAATGTTCAGTACAACGTTTGTCTTCACATCAATCTCTCATGACACATGAATTTATTCCCTCTCATTATTCACAGGAATTACGCGTCCTCTCTCCATCTACCTGGAAGGTCAAAGACGACAGTCGGGAAGCTGAAGCAGCATATGGCTGTGACGATGCGCTGTACACACTCCCTGCAATCCTAACGCAGCGTGAGGGAGAACTCTACATGACAGATAATTATGTGTGAAGGAAGCGTCTGTTTTTCTCAGAGAGAGTGTGTGCACAGAGATGTCTGTGTGTGTTTGTTATTCAAATCTCATAGATTATAGAGTTCTATAGGATGATTCTCATCCTGATTAGCGTCTGCTTGTTGCTATTTTGTTCAGACGATGAGGGGTGGAGCTAAGCATCAGAGAGTGTGAGATAATAATCGTCTGACACTGAGGGATTTTATAACATACAAATTATTATTATTATTATTATTATTATTATTATTATTATTATTATTAGCAGTCTTTGAAACATTCTGAATTTCTTTCAACATAGCTTTCTGGAAGATTGCTAAAGGTAGCTCTTGTGTCACTGTAATATATTTTAATTATTATAATAAAATTTCACAGAACAGAATATTTACGCTTCCAGTTTAACCCACACTTCACTTTCAAGGCACACCTTGTTTTTATCAAGTCATGAATAAACATCAAGGAGGATTCGGAACAAGTCTCGTTTTTTGTCTCGATTAATTTCATTTTTTATATTATTAAAACTTTTACACCGTTCTACAGCATTTACGAGAAAAATACAACTAAATTAAAGCAGCAAGTAGCGTTTTTGGAGCCCAAGTACTCATAATGTGTGTGTTTTGACCACACACAGTGACAGAACTATTGTGAGGCTTTCTCTGAAAATGTGATACATTTGGTGACAATTGGTCAATATTTGTAGGAGAAAAACGTTTTGGACAAAATCCAAGATGGTGGAAAATGTCATCATGTGGGAATTAACCTCATTAAACAGAGAAACCTGGATTTTACATTGTGGACACATGCTTCAAAAGTTATGACCATAAATGAATTTCCAATTGAGGCTCAAATTTGACCCGATGGTGGCGCTAGAGCGTTGACAGAACATGGCTTAAATTTGGTCAGAATGTTCCTCAGACCCTCCCAAATCAGTGCACCAAATTTCACAAGATTTTACCAAAAGAAGAAAAGAAGAAGGTAAGGAAAGAAAAGAAGAATCGACTACATAAAATACATAAAACATACTGAAAATTTTAAAGAATCTTTGAAAAAATTTAACAGCATTTACACTACCAGTCAAAAGTTTGTACACCCTTACTTATGGAGCATCATCATTTAATAATAATAATAATAATAATAATAATAATAATAATAATGAAGTTTGAAACTTATATATTTATAAAGTTATATATTTATATAAATATAGCCTGACCAGGCATAACATTATGACCACCTGCCTAATATTGTGTTGGTGCTGCCAAAACAGCCCTGACCCGTCCTGCACTGTGTTTTCTGACCCCTTTCTATCAGAACCAGCATTAACTTCTTCAGCAATTTGAGCAACAGTAGCTCATCTGTTGGATCGGATCACACGGTCCAGCCTTCGCTCCCCACGTGCATCAATCAGCCTTGACCGCCCATGACCCTGTCACCGGTTCACCACTGTTCCTTCCTTGGACCACCTTTGATAGATACTGACCACTGCAGACCGGGAACACCCCACAAGAGCTGCAGTTTTGGAGATGCTCTGATCCAGTGGCCATCACAATTTGGCCCTTCATCAAACTCGCTCAAATCCTTACACTTGTCCATTTTTCCTGCTTCTAACATCAACTTTGAGGACAAAATGTTGACTTGCTGCCTAATATATCCCACCCACTAACAGGTGCCATGATGAGGAGATACTCAGTCTTATTCACTTCATGGCACTGGTCATAATGTTATGGCTGATCAGTGTGTATGTGTTATATCGTGTGTCAAAAATACTGACAGGTAGTATACAGTTTGTGGAGTTTTATAAAATATTTGGAGTGAAATAATTACACCATTTCAAACAGAAAGCAGTTTGTACTTGGATGATGTGGATCGAAATTTGTTATATAAATTTGTTATATAAATGTGTGTGTGTGTGTGTGTGTTTGTGTGTGTGTGTTGCTCTCTCACTCTCACCCGTCCTCTTTTTACTTTCCTCCTTTATAAGATTTTGCTGTGTCGTGATTTTCTTCACCGTGGAGCCCCGTACTGAGACGGGCCTTGCCGACTCGACGCTGACCACAGAACCGTCCTCGCTCGGCAACCTGCTGCAGGAAACCATAGCAACAAGACGGCGGAGGTTCATGTGCGGGGATGTTTAAGTCTCTCTCTCAGTCTCTCTCTCTCTCTCTTTTTAACAAGTTTTTTTCATAATTTGTGATTTGTAAATCTTCACAGCCTCACTTTACCATTTTTTTTAACAAATAACAAACCTTTCAAATAAACAAAATCAGAGCTCAAGAAGTACGTCAGCATCATATTAGTGTCATATTAACTCACAGAGCAGTTATTCATATGTTCAAAATGTCCAAACCTTTTCCGGATTTCTCCGCTCAAGGTCTTCTTGGAGTTGGTGCCGTCAGGATGGATGACCTTTTCCATGGAAAGAGAGGCGTCTCGGATCGGCAGAGGAACCTGAGGAAGAGGAGCGCTGTCCTCATCGGCGCCGAGCTGACCCAAATGCTGCTTCGCATAGTCGAATCCCTGAACAGGCTGCACCAGAAACCAATCATCAGATGAGCAGAAATACGGCTGCAAGTCATGAGGGAGCAGCAGGAATATTTGGTCAAAAATTCCCATAAACACACTTCTAAACCTTGTGGAAAGCCTTCCCAGAAGAGTTGAAGCTGTTATAGCTGTAAAGGGCGGGACAACTCCATATTACATTCATGTGCAGGTAAAGTCAGACGTCCCAAAACTATTGGCAATATAGTGTAGATCACACACACACTAACACCTAAATATTTATTATTTCTCCAGTTCCTCTCATTGTGTCATCTAGAACCCTTCTCTAATTGTCATTAAAAATTTTATGTAGGTCCCTAAAATTGCTCTTCAGCATACACACATGCATCAGTGAGTCTTGACCGTCCATGACCCCGTCACTGGTTCACCACTGTTCCTTCCTTGGACCACATTTGATAGATACTGACCACTGCAAACCGGGAACACCCCACAAGAGCTGCAGTTTTGGAGATGCTCTGATCCAGTGGTCTAGCCATCACAATTTGGCCCTTTTGGTCAAACTCACTCAAATCCTTAAGCTTGTCCATTTTTCCTGCTTCTAACATCAACTTTGAGGACAAAATGTTGACTTGCTGCCTAATATATCCCACCCACTAACAGGTGCCATGATGAGGAGATACTCAGAGTTATTCACGTCACCTCACCTGGCACTGCTCAGAGTGTTATACCTGATCGGTGTTGAAAATGGGTTACATCAAGATAAAATGGGTCAAAACCAGAAAACTGGACGAGAAAAAAAGATCGAACCGTGTCGTTATATCGCAATGTGTCTTCATGATAAAGATGTATGAAAAAAACTTAAAGAATCTTAAACAAGTTTAGCTGTGTTTTATTTATTTATTTATTTGTTTATTTATTTATTTATTAATCTACTTTTGCCATCTTACAGAACTCGGTACCCTGCATAGCACAGCTGGCCTACTTTCACCAAAAAAAAAAAAAAACCTACAGAGAATTTCTGACCTTGTTCCCAATACATACTCCACTTATTTGGGTCTATGCACACGTACACACACACACACACACACACACACTTTCGGAGAGCATCAATCAGCATCGCCTTGTAAACTGTCTAAGAATAGAGCAAAAGTCATAAACCTAACTGGTGACTGAAGATGCACCTTAACACCAAGAAATGAACACGAGAGAATATGAAAGTTCTAGAAGGTACCTGGTGATAATAACTCATGTCTCTCCGGTATGTCGTCTGTACGGGAAAGAAGGGAGAAAAAAAGTTGTTATCTACACACACACACACACAGACACACACATATACACACACTCTCTCTCGCTCTAGTACTCAAGATGCTCCCGGAAAAGTAAAAAAACTCATTAATAATAATAATAATAATAATAATAATAATAATAATAATAATAATACCTCCACGCAGATTTCTCTTTACCTTAACACGTGGATTCAGGTTGCCAATTCCGTCGGTTTTAAAGTCGCTCTTGTTTTTGTGACAGAGAACAGCAGTGATGATGATGATGATGATGGTGACGATGCCGATCGGAGCCAGAACAGAAGCAATGATCCAGAGGTTGTTAGAAGGGCCCTTTACCACAGCTGTATGATAGGAGGAACCAAAAGAACTTACAGGAAACATATAATCTTTCTCTGATATCTGCTAGCATGAGCTCAGCTAATTGACTATCAAAGAAATTACTCAAACCACACCTACCACTACACACACCACAGACAATCGGACGACGCCCACTTCCCCCAAAAGACCCTCTGATGACACCTAGCCTTTCTGCACATCCGCTGACCCTGCCCACTTGATCTCTGAGACCACACCCACCTGTTCTTAAACTCACTCTGACCAAACCTACCCCTTCAAAAACTTCCTTTAACCACACCCATCTGCTCTCAGAGACACTTTGGTCACACCCACTTGCTCCTACAAAAACTCTGATCATTTATATTTACATACAAAAGACACACTAACTACACCCACCTGCTCTTACAGACACTCTGACCACACCCACCTGATCTTACATACACTCTTACCACACCCACATGTTACCACAGACACTCTGACCACACCCACCTGCTACTATAAACACTCTGACCAGACCCACCTGCTACTACAGACACTTTGAATACACCCACCTGCTCTTACTGACGCTCCGACCACACTCACATGTTACTACAGATACTCTGACCACACCCACATGTTACTACAGACACTCTGACCACACCCAACACTCACATGTTACTACAGATACTCTGACCACACCCACCTGCTCTTACAGACACAATGACTACACCCACCTGCTACTACAGACATTCTGACCAGACCTACCTGCTACTACAGACACTCTGACCACACCCACCTGCTACTATGAAATGAATGAAACAGCCTTTATTTGTCACATATACATTACAGCACAGTGAAATTCTTTCTTCGCATATCCCATCCTTGGAGGTTGGGGTCAGAGCGCAGGGTCAGCCATGATACGGCGCCCCTGGAGCAGAGAGGGTTAAGGGCCTTGCTCAAGGGCCCAACAGTGGCAACTTGGCAGTGCTGGGGCTTGTACTCCCGATCTTCCAGGCAATGACCCAGAGCCTTAACCACTTGAGCCACCACTGCCCCTACTACAGACACTTTGAACAAACCCACCTACTCTTACTGACACTCTGACCACACTCACATTACTACAGATACTCTGACCACACCCACAAGTTATTACAGACACTCTGACCACACCCACCTGCTACTACAGACACTCTGACCACACCCAGCTGCTACTACAGACACTCTGACCACACTCAGCTGATCTTACATACACTCTGACCACACTCACATGTTACCACAGACATTCTGACCACACCCACCTGCTACTACAGACACTCTGACCACACCCACCTGATCTTACATACACTCTGACCACACCCACCTGCTACCACAGACACTCTGGCTATGCCCACCTGTACTATAGATACTCTGGCTACACCTACCTATTTCCACAGATTCTCACAACATGGGAATCTGCTACTACAGACACTCTGACCACACCCACCTGCTACTACAGACACTATGACTACACCCACCTGCTACTACAGATACTCTGACCAGACCTACCTGCTACTACAGACACTCTGACCACACCCACCTGCTACTACAGACACTTTGAACAAACCCACCAACTCTTACTGACACTCTGACCACACTCACATTACTACAGACACTCTGACCACACCCACCTGCTCTTACAGACACTCTGACCACACCCACCTGTTAACACAGATACTCTGAACATGGCCATCTGCTATAGTAGACTTTCTGATCACACCCACCTGATGTTACATACATTCTGACCAAACCCACCTGCTACTACAGACACTCGGACACATCCCCCATCCCACTGATACTCAGACCCCTAGCAGAAGCTCTAAACACACCCACACATTTCCACACATGCTTTAAACACCTAGTCTCTAGTCTTGCACATTTCTGTACACGCCCTTCAACTATTGCAGATACTCTCACCATTCTGTAAATACTTCCTGCTCACATCCCAATCCTGCAAACACTTCTACTTCTAGATGAACTCCCTCATCCTTCCTCCCTCCTGTGGAGAACTGAAGTAGTTTATAGCACCTTATAATACAAGCATGTATGTGTTCATTGTGGGGGGAAACCCAATCAAATCCCTGTGTAGTTACACATATGAAAATGGAATAGTGTAGAAACACTCATTTTCATGACTAATCCCTAAGCTGGCACTTGTCTATCAGTAAGGCAGGTAGGAGGCAGAACCGATTCAAAGTAAGAACAGGAATATTAACAAACCGTCAGCTTGGAGCTGGACAAAATATCCCAGGGTCAGAGCCATGGTCTGAGAGTCCACAGTGTTCAGGATTTTAGCTGCAGTTGTTCCAGGAAGTGGTGTTCCATTCGACTGCACGTAATAGGTGAGTTCCACTGGGTTTTTGGGACCTACCAGTCGCCTCATGCCAACCATCTGAGATCAGAGAGAAAGCACAGAAAAAAAGATGATGTCTGAATATGAATACTGGGTCTCTAGCTAGAGTCTGCACAAGTACAAGAACCTGTACATTACTGTGGGTGCCGGATTAAAAGAACTGGAAATAGTTCTTCATGCTTTATGGTTGGCAAACAAGGCCAAAGCTTGGCAGTGCTGGAGCTTGAACCCCGATCTTCCAGTCACCGACCACTGCCCATGTTATCCTGTATATGTGGTCAAAACATCACAATCTTCATCTCTGGATCACCTCCTCGACCTTGGCTTATTCTTCGCAACTGATGGTCTCACTCTGAAGGTAATTATGGGGGGAGATTGCCAGGATTTATAGAACTAGGATGTTTCAAGCTTGCTCATGTTTGACTTGAACAGTGTCCACATCTCTGATCCATAGCACAGTCATAACAGGATCAGTGTTAGGAAAAGAGGCCTTGATGGATATGTTTTTTTTCTTCTACATGCTCCACTTGAGCAAAGTGGGTTGTGAAGACCTAAACCATTGACCCAAGATTTTGAAATCCTTGACCTGTTCAATTTGGAGTCCTTCAAAGCAAACATTGATCTGTAACCCATCATTGGCCAGGACTTGTTTGCACTGTCTACACTCTGTAGATGAACTCACTGATTACTTTCCAAGGTCAACCAGCCATATAGGTCATTCATTAGAATTACTGTAGTCCATCATGATCTAAGCTCACATTGCTCTGCAATGGACTAGCACCCATCATACTTAGTGGTGGTCCTATGGAAGTCCATTCTCAATGATGGAGAGTGTAGAGGGAGGTAAGTAACAGTGGCACTAGTGCCTTCATCACATAACTACACCTCATACCAAGTAACCTCCAAATCACATTACTCTTTAGATTTAGACTTACCTGAACAGTGTAGCTGCCCACCGTGGTGGCGCGTTTAAAGCGGGCACCCTGCTGATATGCTACCACAAAGAGCTCTGCCAAGCGTTGCTCCATCAGACTGGCGAAACTCTGGTACTGAGCCTCCAGAGACGAGTTCTCCACATCCTGAATCACTAAACCCAATCCGCAGCAAAGCATGGAAGAAAGGCAGAAGTTGTAGTAATTTACCTCCTGTGCTAACATTAATCCAATCACACTGCAGCAGACCTAGCTCAAGAAATATCGACCATCCTGACAGGCACAAGCATGCAAGGCAAAAGAAATACAATCTCTCTGATAAGGGCTTTCCCTTCTCCTGAAGGACACATGAATGTAAATATTTATACTCACTTACTTGCTCACATAGTAACATAAAACAAAGCAATAAAGCCTTTTAATATGATTTACCAGTCTGAAGAGAAATCAGTGGCATTTATAATTTCCAGTTGCCCTGATTTAGCTTTGTTGTGATTATTCTGACCACTGAACAAGTGTATGATCTAAAAAGAGGAGTTTGAGAGTCAGTCCCAAATAATAGGGAGTTGTATATGGTTAGGAATACACCCATACCTTAACCTTTGACACCCGTCAAAAGGTTAAATTCCAATAAACCAAATTCAAACTAAAGGACAAAATGCACTTGATGGGAACAGAGAACCAAATCTTCATGGGACCAACTCCCAGCATCTTCAGGGTGAACTAAAAGCAGTCTGATGACTTGAGAAGAAAATTAAACAATGTTTCCTGATTGGTCGTTCTCGATCAATACAAAGGTTTCCTGATTGATTGTTCTTAATCAAAACGCTTACCTGTGATTACCCAGAAATCCTTGGTATCTGCTGAGGTGTTGAGGTTGTGGTACTCCAAAGCTACAAGAGAGGACAGAGAGAGATGCAGGGGATTAAAGTGAAGTGCTTTGATCCTCAGTTCAGAGGCTTTTTCGAGGGTTTTGCTGAGCGCACCATCCGAACTGGTTGGAGTGAAGCCTCACAGCATTTTCCTAATGAAACTTTGACTCGGTTACATATCGGCAGAGTGATTAAAAGCTTCGGCCGGCTGCATCCGCTGAGGGCATGTTGGAGCAGAGAGCATGAAATCAGAACCAGGGTTTGGCCTATTTCTTCTGTGACAGGAAAAAATCAAGAGCATGCAGCCTGTTTTGCATATTAAATACGTGTGCAAAAAAAAAAGGGTCTGCAGTGGGCTAGATTAGATTGGTACTAGCCAATTATGAATTTTTGAAAGAACATTTATCCTTCCTCAGCGCTGAAGAAAAAGCCTTGAGGCTTGAGAGACCAAATTAATACGGCTCTTGAGATCCTGCAGCAGATGGGGAAATTGGGCTTTTCCAGCACTTTGAATGGAGGTGTCAGTCTTTCTGTAATGCACCGAATAGCAGAGAATAGCACGGCCCCCCTGGAGGCTTCGCTAATGAGCCGATGAGTTGAAAGCGACGGGTTAAAAAAGCAAGTTGATTCAATTAATTGCAAAATATACATCTACATTTCAGGTCATGTTTTTGTATCTTTTTTTTTCAGTCATTTCACTGGGGTGGCTCTTTAATGAGAGAAGAAGTGAAGATCTTTGAAGCCACCAGGACCAGAACTGAGCAAACAAGAACATGTGTTCTTATGTGTGTTTCCCTCCCATCTGCCTGAGGGGCTGTTTAATGCTCCGCCCTCACACACACAGACACCTGTAATAGCACTCCCCCATTGTTAATTATTTTCCATCTTAATTAGATCTGATGATTGAGCTTTCCCTTTTGCCAGGAAGGGCAGGAAACAGCCTTCACGTCTTGCATAGTGCATGCCAAGTATCCAAGTTTCCTTCCTTCTCCACCTTGGCATGCCTCATGCCCACCATGCTGCTTTTCTCTCATCTACTTCCAGCTACAGAATGGGTGGAAAGTTGCTTGATCGTTACAAAAGATAAATATAGAATGGTACAAGCTAGCTCCGATTCTCACTTTATTATGAAGCTGTCTTTTATCTCTATGTTTCAGCTTGTTGTGTTACTACACAGTTACACATCACTGACACTGAAGACTCCTTTCATAAATATTTAAAAAGTTCTCCTTAAACAAAATTACATCATATCATCACTTACACTCTTACGCTGTTACTATAGAAACGTTAAAACCTTACCCCTTGAGAATCACCGAAATTTAATCATCCCTAACCTTCTGACCAATCCAAATCCAGCATTCTGGCCTATCTCTAGAAGTCTTCTTAAGCAGCACTTGACCTCTCATCATGTCTCATCTGTCTATTCTACAGTTCCAGAATTCCTGACTCACATGACTGCATAACCTTTCTGCTTCAAATGCTGTTTCAGATTTATCCACAGTCCAAGAGCCAAAAATAAAAGGGTAAGAAGTGAAATGGAGATAAGCAGCAATCACAGCGATCATGTAGCATAGAGAAAGCTGCATTACGTGCTGACTGAGTGATAAACGTAGGCCTGACCGCTGAGCCAAAGCACCCAGAAGTCACACAATCTGCCTCGAACCGTACAACGGTTATTTTGTTCTGTTTCATGAGAGACATCAGATGGCTTCCTCTTGACCTTCTGAAGAAACAAGAACCATATTAAGCTGTCTAAAAATAACCCAGCATGGCGTACTGGGTGCTGCCTTTCCTCTAGCTGAGTTTTCTGTACAGAAATGTCTAAATACGATAAAATATAATCTCTGATCTCCCCTTCAGCCACTGATCGCCACCTTGGGAGACTGGATTACTGCAGCTCTCTACTGGCAGGTCTACCTCTGAACATCCTCAAAATGATCCGAAATGCAGCTGTGTGACTTGTGTTCAACCTCTTCAAAGTTCTCCCACACCACCCTACTGCTGCACTCCTCCACTGGCTTCTGGTAGCTTCATCAGATTTAAAACACTGATGCTTGCCTACAAAGCCTAGAATGGACCAGCTCCATCTTACCTCAAAGTTCGTATTACTCCTCACACTGCACCTGTAAATGTAAATATATAATCCATAATTATTGAGTGGAATGTTCTAGTAAGTTCTAGTTCTTGTGCATGTTGTAATATTTATGGAAGGAGTCTCCAGTGTCAGCACTTTGATAAAGCTGTAACGTTTCAAACATCTTCAGAACAGCTGAGTTTACACTTTGAGCTTTCTCTCTAGCATGACAAGCTGAGATTTATTATCTCATCAACTTCTGGAGTTTTATAAAGAGTCCATGAAAAACCTTACGCTCTGCAGTGATGAGTGGAGGGTAGAAGAGGAAGTAGCCCACAAGCTCAGCAGTCAGGTGGCTCAGCAGGTTACTGGCCACGGTGCCGTTCAGAGTCACTGTTCTGTTATGCACCACGTATATAACAGAAACTGCAGGAGAACTGGCCGACTGAGACACGCCCAGGATCTGAGAAACAACATAAAACCAGACAAACAGACAATTTATGAATAAAGAGTTACACCTAACTGGTCTAATTGGTGTTCATTTGTCTGTAAAGGTTCTGCAGAAACCTAAACCTACAACAGAGATGTTTCCAACCTACACAAAGAACCGTTCGGAGAACTTTAAAGCAAAAGTCTTGAGTCAGCTCAAATGCTGTAATTCTCAAAGCAATCAAAAAATAATTAGCCATGCAAAATATGCTAATGCTACATTTCTATTGAAGCTTATAATTAGGGGACATGCTTTAATCTAATTACGCTCAGTTATGTTGTCTTATGTGAGGAATAAAACATTTGCCCTCCTTGGGGGAACATGCCGTTATAGAAAAGTGATGAACTGACGTGGTGTGATGAAGCCATGTTCTGACCAATCAGAGTCCAGAATTCAATAGCGCATATGTGGCATATGTTTTAAAATATAGTTTTAAAATGTGTGTGTATGTGTGTGTGTGTGTAAGATCAGACCTTCACTCTGAGTGTGCTGTAAGAGTTCATCACTTTAGCCTCAGCCTCAGCAAAAGCGTTCTCCAGTCTCTCCTCCATCAGCTGAGCAAACCTGCAGGACCTCAGATCATCTCCTGGTCCTACAAATCTCAAAACTGTACACACACACACACACACACACACACACAGAGTTACATACAGTACACACTCACTTTAGACTTACAGTATAGAGAAATTAAACATTAGCATATTTTCAGTCACACCTCAGTAAAAGGCGCTAGCAGTAAAGGGCTTGTGAAGGTGTTATGTAGCTTTATGAACACCAGCCTTTAGTGAAGTTAAGGATCATTCTGATGGTTAAAGAAATAGCTTTCAGAACTGACTTCCTGTCAAACTTCCTGTTGGACTGGAATAAGCTGCTTTTTTTTTAAAAAAAAAAAAACACTTTTAAACAAACTGTAATAATTTCTCCTGCTCTTTGACTGCAAAATGTGTTTGATTATTCATTTGTGTCCAATTTATCCATAATGCTGCTTTTTAAAAATTATTTCAAAAAAATAAAATACAAAAAAATCTTCACTTGCTGTATAACATATCCTGCTTCTGTTGCGATCTGAAGCTGAGAGCGAGTGACCGGGTGTGAGTAAACACGCACAGCGTGCTAGAAGAGATGACGCGTGACAAAACTGAACGAAATCCCAAACAAAACGCTAGCCAACACGTCCTCGCAGCTGACAGGTACTGCTAAGAGAGCAATAACATCTTAATATAATATCACTATAATGAGACAAGTGACATAAAATTAATCAGTACATGCCTAATTCTGAGAAAAATCCCTCCCTGGTCTATATAACCTTATTAGATTAGCTCATCCTCTCCTTCCTGGCTGAATGTCTCAGTTATTGGACGTAAATCAAGCTCATAGCAGGCGCCAGCTCTCAGAGCCAGTTTGTGTCTCTGACCTGTCTTCAGCATGAGTGAAATAGCAGGAGTTGGCCTCCAGGGGGCTGCTGGGACTGGCACCGCCTGCAGCATGGGCACAAACTGCCGGATATCTGCCATCAGCCTGTCCATACCGTAGGAGCTCAGAGCCTCCACTACGACGGACGTGATGTAGACCATATCTCCACGGATTACGTAATAACCCACCGTCACGTTGGGCACCGTGGACAGACTTTCAATCTGTAGGAGCGAAGGATCAGAGCATCAGTCAATCCCAAGGAGCGAAAGAGGTGTGAAATGACATGACGGACAAAGCAGAACAGTTTCCTTCATATGCTGGGGGTGTGGCTTCTCAGATAGGAAATAATAAATGTGGAAAAAAAGGAGGAAGTATGAAAAAAATATCATGCTTTTATGATATCAGCGTATTAATCAACTGTTTAAAAAGACACAGCAAAAATGAAAAGGAAAGGAAAAAATCTGCACATTACATAAAAATAAACAAAAAGATCAATTACTCTATCTGCTAACTTTAAATACACTATACTGGCAAAAGTATTGGGACACCCCTCCAAATCATTGAGTTCAGGTGTTGTTTTTCAGGGGTTGGGCTCGGCCCCTTAGTTCCAGTGAAAGGAACTCTTAACGCTTCAGCTTCATACCAAGACATTGGGAATAGTTTGGGGATGACCCCTTCCTGTTCCAACATGACTGCACACCAGTGACCAAAACAAGGTCCATAAAGACACGGATGAGTGAGTTTGGTGTGGAGGAACTTGACTGGCCTGCACAGAGTCCTGACCTCAACCCCATAGAACACCTTTGGGATGAATTAGAGCTGAGACATTCATGTGCATGGAAAGGCAGACGTCCCAAAACTTATGGCAATATAGTGTATTATTAGGTATGACATTTCCATAAAATCTGTCAACATTTATTATGATGTCGCTATGAAAAAATAACTAGCTAGCTGTCATGTTTGATCACCCCAGTGGTACCAATATAAAATATTTCAACATTAGCGGATTAAACACCAGTACATCCAGTATAGTCACAACCCTGCATGTAGGCTGCTGTACTGTCATTTAGAACAAGTCCAGAGGGAAAGAGTCTTTTTGCGGAGTCACAGTCGGACACAACCATCGGAGTGAGGAACTTGATCTGGTTAAAGCATTAATAAATGGGAATGTATTTTGATTTTGAAAAACTCGACGGTCTGGTCAAACATAGCGATTAACCGTGACACTGTGAAAGCCTTAGCATTATAAAAGAAATGAAATTTTACTTGAGATTAAGAAAAGAACAAGGTTGAGGTTGGGTCCGCTCAGGGAATGACAAAATGACAGATGGCTTCACTGCTCAGCAAATTAGGTCTGTGTGTGTGTGTGTGTTGGGGGTGGGATTTGGATACTGCAGGATTTCTTCTACAATTGAGTTTTGTTGCTCGGGATGTGAACTGGCCTTCTGCCTGAGTCAGCAATCAACACCTCCTGAAGGTTAAACTGAGGGATTGTGTTTCAGTGAGGCTCAGAGTCAAACCTTGCCCACACTTCCCTCAATTCAAAAGATCATTAGAGGATTAGTGGACTGCATTTCCTCTAAGGGGCCTTCAGAAACATCAGCAGGACTCATTCACACTCATGGAGTCTTTATTCCAGTGTTACTGACAGGTCAAATTCTTTGGAAAACTATACATTATATTGGCAAAAGTTTTGGGACACCCCTCCAAATCACTGAATTCAGGTGTTGTTTTTCAGCCTCTGCCCCTTAGTTCCAATGAAAGGAACTCTTAATGCTTCATCTTCATACCAAGACATTTTGGACAATTCCATGCTCCCAACTTTGTGGGAACAGTTTGGGGATGACCCCTTCCTGTTCCAACATGACTGCACACCAGTGACCAAAGCAAGGTCCATAAAGACATGGATGAGTGAGTTTGGTGTGGAGGAACTTGACTGGCCTGCACAGAGTCCTGACCTCAACCCCATAGAACACCTTTGGGATGAATTAGAGTGGAGACTGTGAGCCAGACCTTCTCGTCCAACATCAGTGCCTGACTTCACAAATGTGATTCTTCTAGAGGAATAGTCAAAAATTCCCATAAACACACTCCTAAACCTTGTGTAAAGCCTTCCCAGAAGAGTTGAAGCTGTTATAGCTGTAAAGGGCGGGACAACTCCATATTACATTCATGTGCATGGAATGGCAGACGTCCCAAAACTTTTGGCAATATGGTGTATTGATGACTTTATGACATTGTGCAGAAAGGGTTGATGAGGGTTGCTTTCGGACTTCAAGAATTGTATTTTTGGCTTCAGTAAATATTTAAATATTAATTGTAGGGATGGCATTAATATTGAACAAAACACCACACGTTTAATCTTAGCAGAAAAAGGAACGGATTATCAATGAGCAGTAGAAGTGCAGTAATAGATACATAAAACATAAAGAGATAAAAAAGAATACAATTAAAGACAACTGGAGTCATCAATTTTTCAGATGTTTAACAGAAATTTGGGAGCATGGGTGTGCAGCCTCTCTCTGTGCAATGAGGAGAAAGTCATCCTGAAAAAAACGTCTCATTAAGAAAGTTTTCGAACTCTTCAGTATCTGGTATTCCAAAGGCTCTTGTGATTTCAGCTGAGCACCAAGACATTTTAGCTCAACAGCTATAGATGGATCTTTAAACATCTTCCAAATGCACAGGGCTCCAAATAAAAAGGAGTTTAAAATGTTGTGCGAATTCTCTACAATGTTTTTAACATTGTTTTAAAAATGACAGGAAGTGGCTCTGTGCTGTTATCCATTCAGTGCGAGGTTTCAGTTAATACACTATATTGCCAAAAGTTTTGGGACGTCTGCCTTTACCTACACATGAATGTAATATGGAGTTGTCCCGCCCTTTGCAGCTATAACAGCTTCAACTCTTCTGGAAAGGCTTTCCACAAGGTTTAAGAGTGTGTTTATGGGAATTTTTGACCGTTCCTCTAGAAGCACATTTGTGAGGTCAGGCACTGATGTTGGATGAGAAGGTCTGTCTCACAGTCTCCACTCTAATTCATCCCAAAGGTGTTCTATGGGGTTGAGGTCAGGACTCTGTGCAGGCCAGTCAAGTTCCTCCACACCAAACTCACTCATCCATGTCTTTATGGACCTTGCTTTGGTCACTGGTGTGCAGTCATGTTGGAACAGGAAGGGGTCATCCCCAAACTGTTCCCACAAAGAGCATGAAACTGTCCAAAATGTCTTGGTATGAAGCTGAAGCATTAAGAGTTCCTTTCACTGGAACTAAGGGGCCGAGCCCAACCCCTGAAAAACGACACCTGAACTCAATGATTTGGAGGGGTGTTCCAAAACGTTTGGCAATATAGTGTATAACTTGTGAGGTGCCAATATGAAATCAGAAAGGTTTTGATGAAAATCTGAATTAGAGAAATAATCTTAAATTAAATAAAAGAAAGTTTAAATGTGCAGCACTTCAAAAACACTTATCTTCAAAAAAACAAATGACCAAACCAAAAATCCAAACTGACCTGCGGACGGACACCGCTGTCATTCAGAGCCTTCACCAGTGCCAAAGTCAAACCTTTCAGAAGGTTCTGTTTCAAAATATTGTCCAGCCGGTTCCTCCGGATGTGGATGGACAGAACTGCCAGAGAAAGTCAAGGACATAAAGAATAAACTGGAGTGGAGAGGCTTGAGGTTATGAGGTTAGCACCACCCTCAAGACAACAAAGTCAACATCCATCCAAGCATTACAAGGAATGAAAGGGTTCTCACCTGTTTTAACCCACATCCTGTCGGTTATGTTGCAGTTGATTGAAGAACTTTGAGTGGTGGTGGTAGTAGTGGTGGTGGTTCTGGATGGACTGATCCTGACCCGTTGGCTGGAGGTGGGCCATTTAGGGGCCACAGTAGGTTCTATAGTTCTGAGAGGCTTCAGAGTAGTTGTGGTTGTTGCAGAAGTGGTGCTGGTTAACTGAGTTATGCTGGTCAGTTGTGTAGTTGTGGTAGTGGTTGTGGAGGCAGTCGTGGTGGTAATGGTGGTCAGTTGAGGGACATTGCTATCTGGTAGTTCCTGGGTAAGAAGTTCTGAATAGACCGATGTGTTTCCAGTTTTGTTTGGGAATGTAGGACTTATCATTTGGAATGGAGGTAAATCAGAGTCATTTCCTTTCGCATGAAGCCTGGGGTCTTGAGATGTCAGGACAGAAGACGGAAGACCAGACGTCCACTGGTTCGGTGTAGATTTCTCTGTAACAACAAGATGAGGTTCATTCACTTCCTGTGATGGGATTAGTGCAGAGATCTGAGAGAGCAGCAATGAAGGCTTTGATGTTGATATGTTATAATATGTCAATGGTTCAGATGATGTAGAGGACATTAATGATGATTTTAAAGACAGTGATGAAGTTTCAGATGTTATTACTGATGGTAATGGCAATAATGTTAAATGTTCTGCTGGTGGTGATGAAGATAGCGCTAATAGAGATGAATCTGGGGATGATGAAGATGTTTTTGATGGTGATGGAGATATAAATTGCTCTGATAACAAGAAATCATAATAGGATGATACTGCTGGTGATGTTAATGCTGATGGTGATAATGAGGAGGCTGGAGTCAGGATCAGTTCTGATGGTGGTACAGAACTCAGTGGTATCGGTTGTTTTGTTAACACAGAATTATAATAAGATGGTAATAACTGTGATGGTGATGTTGGTGATAATTCTGGTGGTGAGTGTGATCTTTCTGCTGGTGATGATGTTTCTGACACTTCTGATGATAAAGAGATCGGTGATGATTCTGGTGTTGTTGATGTGGGTGATAATTCTGAAGCTGATGATGATAAATCTGATGATGAGCCTGGTGAAAATTCTGTTGGTAATAATGTTTGTGATAATTCTGGTGGTGATGCTTCTGATGATGATTCTTCTGCTAATTCTGTTGGTGATGATGGTGATAGGTCTAATGATAATGATGATAACAATGATGATGATCCTGGTGTTATTTCTGTTGTTAATGTTGCTGGTGATAATTCTAATGGTGACATTTCTGATGGTGATGACATCAGCAACACTTCTGATGATGATGATGATGATGATGATGATGGAGGTAATAATGATGATGAAATCAGCATTCTTTGTGGTGATTTAGACACCAAAGTCATTAACTGTTTTGTAAACACAGAATCATAATAAGATGTGTATGCTGTCAATACTGATGATGTGGTTGGGGATGATGCTGAAAGTAATTCTGATGGCAATAATTGGGATATTGGTGTCTGTGATGATTTGTGTGATGATTCTGTAGGTAATAATTCCGATGATGATGAGGAGGAGGAGGAGGAGGAGTAAGAGGATAAAAATGATTCTGGTGATAATTCTGTTGGTAATGGTGTTGGTAATAGGTCTAATGATGATGATGATGATTCTGTTGATGGTGATGGTAATAATTCTTGTGGTGATGGTGTTGGTAATATGTCTAATGATGATGTTGATGATGACAATGATAATGATTTAAATGGTGATATTTCTGATGGTGATGACATCGGTGATACTCCTGGTGGTGATGATGCTAATGGTAATAATGAGGATGATGAAATCAGCATTCTTTGTGATGACACCGAAGTCATTAACTGTAATAGGTCTAATGATGACGATGATGATGATGATAATGGTGATGGTGGTGGTGATAATTCTAATGGTGATATTTCTGATGGTAATGATATTAGTGATACTTCTGGTGATGATGATAATGATGATGACAATGATGATGATGATGATAATGATGATGATTCTAATGGTGATATTTCTGATGGTGATGACATCGGTGATACTCCTGGTGGTGATGATGCTAACGGTAATAATGAGGATGATGAAATCAGCATTCTTTGTGATGACACCGAAGTCATTAACTGTAATAGGTCTAATGATGATGATGATGATGATGATGATCCTGGTGTTAATTCTGTTGGTAAAGTTGCTGGTGATAATTCTGATGATGATGATGATGATGATGATGATGATGGTGATGGTGGTGGTGGTGGTGGTGGCGGCAGTGATAATTCTAATGGTGATATTTCTGATGGTGATGACATCATTGATACGTCTGGTGGAGATGATGATGATGATTCTAATGGTGATATTTCTGATGGTGATGACATCAGTGATACGTCTGGTGGAGATGATGATGATGATTCTAATGGTGATATTTCTGATGGTGATGACATCAGTGATACTTCCAGTGGTGATGATGCTAATGGTAATAATGAGGATGATGAAATCAGCATTCTTTGTGGTGACACCAAAGTCAATAACTGTAATAGGTCTAATGATGATGATGATCCTGGTGTTAATTCTGTTGGTAACATTGCTGGTGATAATTCTGATGATGAGGATGATGATGATGATGATGATGATGACAATGATGATAATGATTCTAATGGTGATATTTCTGATGGTGATGACATCAGTGATACTTCTGGTGGTGGTGGTGGTGATGATGATGATGATGGTGATTCTAATGGTGATATTTCTGATGGTGATGACATCGGTGATACTCCTGGTGGTGATGATGCTAACAGTAATAATGAGGATGATGAAATCAGCATTCTTTGTGATGACACCGAAGTCATTAACTGTAATAGGTCTAATGATGATGATGATGATCCTGGTGTTAATTCTGTTGGTAAAGTTGCTGGTGATAATTCTGATGACGATGATGATGATGATGATGATGATGGTGATGGTGGTGGTGGTGGTGGTGGCGGCAGTGATAATTCTAATGGTGATATTTCTGATGGTGATGACATCAGTGATACGTCTGGTGGAGATGATGATGATGATTCTAATGGTGATATTTCTGATGGTGATGACATCAGTGATACTTCCAGTGGTGATGATGCTAATGGTAATAATGAGGATGATGAAATCAGCATTCTTTGTGGTGACACCAAAGTCATTAACTGTAATAGGTCTAATGATGATGATGATGATGATCCTGTTGTTAATTCTGTTGGTAACATTGCTGGTGATAATTGTGATGATGAGGATGATGATGATGATGATGATGGTGGTGATGATGATTCTAATGGTGATATTTCTGATGATGATGACATCAGTGATACGTCTGGTGGAGATGATGATGATGATGATTCTAATGGTGATATTTCTGATGGTGATGACATCAGTGATACTTCTGGTGGTGATGATGATGATGGTAATAATGAGGATGATGAAATCAGCATTCTTTGTGGTGATATAGACACAGACTTCGTTAACTGTTTTGTAAACACAGAATCATAATAAGATGTGAATGCTGTCAATACTGATGATGTGGCTGATGATGCTGAAAGTAATTCTGATGAATTGAATTCTGATGGATATAATTCTAACTGTGATATTGGTGATTGTGTTGATTCTGTAGGTAATAATTCCATTGATAATGATGATGATGATGCAGGTGAAAACCTGATAGGTGATAGGTTTGATGGAGGTAATGTTCCTGACAATAATTCTGATGGTGATGACTCTGGTGATATTTCCGATTGTGCTGATACCACTGATGATGATGGTGGTATTTCTGATGGTGAAGATGCTAATGGAGATAATTCTGTTGGTGATGATGCTGGTGATAATTCCAAAGGTGGTGAGGCTGATGACAAACCCAATGGTGATGCCACTGATAATAAAGATGATAATAAATCTGGTGATATTGGTAACTGTGTTGAAGATGATGATGATGACGATGATGATTCTGACAATGTAAGTACTAGTGATAATCCTGATGGTGATGATGCTGTAGATGAACCTGATGCTGATGCCACTGATAATGATAATGGTGAGGATGCTGGTGGTATCTCTGATGGTGTGGATGCTGATGGTGATAATCCTGAAGTTGAGGACGGTGATGATAATGATGATGGTGTAAATGTCGTTGGTATTTCTAACGATAAGGATGTAGATGGTTCTGTTGATGATTCTGATAGTAATAAAGCTATGGATAATTCAGTTGATATTGATTCTGGTGGCAATTCTGATGGTGATAATGCTAGTAATAGTTCTGATGGTGATGCTGGAGACAGTTTTGAAGCTGATGCTGATGATGATACTTCTGACATTGGTGATGCTGGAGATAATTTGGACATTGCTGCTAGTGATAATTCTGAAGGTGAGGACACTAGTGATGGTGATGATGTGGTTGATAAATCTAAAGTTGATGATGCAACTGACAATAATGATGGTGATGATACTGGTGATAATTCCGATGGTGGTGATGCTGTTGATGAACCTGATGGTGTTGCCACTGAGAATGGTGATGATGTGGATGCTGTTGGTGATGACAATTCTGGATATGATGGTGCTATTGAGAATTCTAATGGTGACGATGCTGGTAACAATGAAGGTAATAATTTTGACAGTGGTGATGCTGGTGATAATGCTGAAGGTGAGGTTGCTGGTGATAGTTCTTTTGGTAACCTAGTTGGGAACACGTGGATACCTCTTGTGTTTAATCTAACAGATTCATTTGATGATGATGATGATGATGTATTTAATACCATATGCAAGGAAAGTGTCATATTGCTTGTTGAAGAAAAGGACTGTCCAGTTTTAATTCTAAGTACCTGCTGCACTGGACCATATATGTTACTAAAATCTCCAGTCATTGTTTGATCTGATTTACTTGTTTCTGATGTAGACTTTAACACTGAAGTAGTATAGAAGCCACTACTCACTGAGCTCTCTTTCCTAGCAAAGTTTGCGGTCAGTTTTAGAGATGTAAGGTTAAGGCCCTGGGCACCAATACTAGGCACAGATGTCTGTTTCAGTGATATAACAGATGCTGTATCATTAACAAGTGTGTCTTTTGGTACCCTTGTTTGAGCAGAAACAAATAAAGGGTTTTTGCTAAATATTCCAGATGTAATTGGGATTCTTCTGTCTGAAGAATCTGTCTCCAAATGATTTTTAGTTGTTTGCATCATATTAAGAAGGAGTAATGAAGGTGTTGGAAAAAATGACAAATCAGAAGTCTTGCTAAAAGTTGAACCCAAGAACTCTGACATGAAGGAATAACTTGTCTCCATAGGAGTCTGCACTGAAGTTGCTGAGGTGTACGAATCTTGAATATGTATTTCAGGACCTGATGTGCTTACAGAATTGGAAATTATACTATTCCGAGAGGTTAAAGACTTTCTGTCCGGCAGGACTGATGTTCTGGTACTTGACAGATTATTTGTCACCTGTTTTGATGTAGAGCTGGAGATGATGGCAGTTATTAAGCGTTTAGACAAGGTCACTGCTCTTGCTGCTGTCTCAGAAGAGACTGTGTCAATTCTGTTAGCCATGACTGGTGTTGACGGGATGTTGGTGGGTGGTGCATCCCAAAAACCTTTATCTATCTGTTCAGTACCAGTGGTTTTTAGAGTTCTGTTAGTGCTAGTTGTTAGCATTGACACCTTTTTAGGCTTTGTATATTCGAAGACAGAAACAGGATTCTGCAGAAAGCTTACTGATGTTGGTTTATCAGTTGGACCAGACAAGTGGGTTCTAGAAAATCGAGAGTCCATGGTTGTCACATCTGTCTTAAAAAAAAAAGAGTTTCGAGATGTAGCTCTAGGTGATTTATTTTTGGCTTGTGATGGGACCTGTATGGTCAGGTATGTTCTATATAACCCCAGAGATTTATTGTTTTCACTGAAGGACGCTTCGTCCCAGTTCAGGTAACCAGTTGGAATTTGCTTAGTTGGTCTTCTTAGAAATGATTTGTATTCTGGAGAGGATGGGTTCTTATAGGTTTCAGACCAACCTGTTGTAGAAACCGTCAAATGGTTGGTTAGGAAATAATCTGAAGGTACCAGTTCGCTATCATTTAAGGATAAAGCCGCCTTGGTGTGGATCAACTTCTCTTGAGCTAAAGTAGTCTGAGTTGCTGGGTCTTCATAAACCTTTGTAAACAAGCTGTTTTTGGAGCCATTTAACTGCATTTGGTTATCACTTGATGTATCCTGTGGGACCGTAGATACAGATGGAAAATAACCGTACAGCTTTCCATGATCATGCATCGTTCTCACGGTTCTTGTCAATATGGGAAAAGAACCAGATATGTGAGAGTAAGGGTAATGTGCTGGTTTGGTTTCACTCAATGGAGACCATAATGAAGCTGAATCTGAAGATGTTAATGATGGTAATGGTAAGGAGATTAACACTGTTGATATTGTTGATGATGGTAGTGTTGGTGAAGGTAACAATGACAAAGATAGCGTTGGTAATGATGATGACCTGACATCGGTGGCACCTGGAGGTACAGTATGAGATAGTGGTTGTGATGTGACAAAACTGGTAATTGTATGTATCACCAAACCTGAAGTAGAGGACTGGTTTCTAATGTGCACCACAGCAGAGGAAGGGACCATAAAAGATGGCTCTGCTCTCTGAATAGAACCTTCTGCAGGTGAAAGCTTAGTTTGGTTGAGGCTCTTAATGAGACTCTCCAGAGTGGAGCCTGAATGAAGAGTGATCTGTGGTTTGGCAGCTGTTCCGGCTGATAGAGACTTCTCTCTCATGTCCCTTTGTCGACTTGTAGGATCAGAATGGACGAGCGAATCTGGAGCCTCATCTATCATAAGCAAACCAGATGGCCGAAGAGACAAGCTGGAAAGGGTTCCTTGGTCCAGAGATGATGCCAATGATCCAGACGCTTCGTAATTCATTTCATCTGTGGGAGAGAAAGTTCGGATGGTTATATTGGGAATCTTTACAATGTAGTTCAAATCCTATAGAGGATAGAAGCTTTAATTTTCCTGTCATATGTTCTGGAAGTTCCTTTGTGGAGAAGGCAGTTGGAATTATAGTTCTGCTGAACAATACAGAGCACACAAAGCACAATTATTATTTAAAAAGCCTTTAAAATACTTTGAACAGACCGAACAGAACTGGTATAGTAATTTGTAATTTCAAGAAAAAAAATCTAATTGACGATTATTAAGCATTACAACAAAGAGCATCTTCTCAAAGTCCATACTTTTATTTTGCCAAGGCTTTGCTGAACAATAACCTTTACACCACAGCCACACACACTCCTTGTGGGTCTGTGTCACATGTCGAGATATGTTGGACATGTCGTGGTTCTGTGCAGGACGATTGGGAGGGGTCTCGCCTTCATCTGTCTGTCCATCCTTCCATCTATCTGTCTATCCAACCAGCCTACTCTCTTACCAGTCAGCACACATCTTTTTTACATGCTCGACAATATCTGGGAGCCCCTATGTTTCATTTATTAGGATTTGCAAGTCTGGCACATAATAAACAGGAGGCAGCTGCTAAGGCATGTCAGGAAAACGGAAGCTCGTTAAAAATGTAGCTCATCATTTTTAATAATTAAGATAAAAGAACAGTTACATCTCAAAGGGTTTGTCACAATGCACAAAAGGGGCACTGTGTTAACAAATCAGCAGAACAAGGTACATACCAGTGTTCAGTGTTTGACCCTTGTTTGGGATTTATTTTAGTCTCATGGCTATAGTCTAGGTTTAGCTGACCATAACTGCAGCATTGTAAATAAAGAAGCTAAACCAGCTTAGTTAACTAAAAGTAGCCACCAATAGCTTCCAAAATTTTCCAAAAGTAAGAATATTAATATCTTGTGTTTATCATATTTTTTGTCTTTTTAACTGAATCAGCATGGTCAAGCCTGTGGTCAGCTAAATGAAAACAATTCTGACTGTTGTGTGGAAACGGGAAGTACAGTGATATAAACGCTGGCAGACTGAGGGAAGGAGGTGTGAGGAAAACAGGACAGGAGGGACGGAGGTGTGTGATGTCGCACACTCCAGTTTCACACCTGAGTTTATAGCAGCCACTTACTAGAAACAGTGAAGGTCATGGTGTCCCTTTGTCCCATTATACACCTAGTGGGGAACTGACACACTTTCCATCTCCCTGGAGTGTTGACTTACACTCTGCAGTATCTCATGTGTGGCCTAACACATCGCAAACTCCTGCTTTAATCTTTCTGCACACATCCTCTGTCAAAAAAATGTCCTTCTTGTCCTTCTTAACAAACCTGCTCAGTCAGAGATCAAGTGATAAATGGAGGGAATTTTTACCCACATCATCATCATCATTATTTATTCTGAATCCATTGCTGCATATGAAAGCAGATTCTCACACACAAAAGCCACAGTACAGACTTCTGCTTCCAAAACACCAGACAATCGATAGTTCATGAATAGTTCAATCAGAACGCTGAAGAGGTCCAACGAAAACTCGGCCATTTATTCAAAATGAACTTGGACTGGTGTTGGAGGTCTAATAACCTCCATGACTTTGTTCCCACAGCAGCGATTATTCAACTCAGTGATTCAAGCTGTATATAATGGAAATATAAATAGAAATATAACACAAGGTAGAAGTTGTATGAGACACATGAAGAACATGGAGGAGAAACATTTATCACTGTTGCAGTTACACCCCTCCATGCAGAAAATAGAGTTAACTGGCCTCATATGCAAATTCATTAAAACAACAATAAATGAAAATACATCGATCAGACCTAACATTATGACCACCTGCCTAATATTGTGCTGGTCCCCATTTTGTTGCCAAAACAGCCCTGACCCGTCCTGCACTGTGTATTCTGACCCCTTTCTATCAGAACCAGCATTAACTTCTTCAGCAGTTTGATTAACAGTAGCTCGTCTGTTGGATCGGGTCACACAGGCCACCCTTCTCTCCCCACGTGCATCAATCAGCCTTGACCGCCCATGACCCTGTCACCGGTTCACCACTGTTCTTTCCTTGGACCACTTTTGATAGATACTGACCACTTCAGACCGGGAACACCCCACAAGAGCTGCAGTTTTGGAGATGCTCTGATCCAGTGGTCTAGCCATCACAATTTGGCCCTTCCTGTTCCAACATGACTGCACACCAGTGCACAAAGCAAGGTCCATAAAGACATGGATGAGTGACCTCAACCCCATAGAACACCTTTGGGATGAATTAGAGTGGAGACTGTGAGCCAGACCTTCTCGTCCAACATCAGTGTCTGACCTCACAAATGTGCTTCTAGAGGAATGGTCAAAAATTCCCATAAACACACTCCTAAACCTTGTGGAAAGCCTTCCCAGAAGAGTTGAAGCTGTTATAGCTGCAAAGGGCGGGACAACTCCATATTACATTCATGTGCATGTAAAGGCAGACGTCCCAAAACTTTTGCCAATATAGTGTACTTTTGGTTGTGTAGTGTATATAAAATTGCAGAGAATGTGTGTATAGATGAATATGACTGTATTAGGTTTGTGAAAGTCTATTTCAGCATTAAGGCTCAATAATGACAAAACTGCAAAATAATGACATTGTGGTAAAGTTGGTCCAACACTATGACCACACACACACACACACACACACACACTTTTATTTTATGTCCTCATCTAATTTTCTGATATATAACTCACCATCTTTATGAGGTGACCCATAATTAGACATGCAATTTATTTGTTCAGAGCTCGTTACATTCATTACTTCCTCTATTTTCTGTGCACATGACCTAATTTACAGAAGTACTCTTTGTCAATTATCTGTAACACACACACACACACACACACACACACACTGGAAAGAAAATTTATCAGATTTTGCACAGTCTTTCCTGCTCAAATTAGACGTGTTAAAAAGAATTAGATCGGACTTTATGCTCCAGCTCTAAATCTTCGTCTCTGTAGAAAGCTCTGGGAATCAGGAAGTCCGGCTTTAGCTTAAACATGTCTGATCAGTTTAATAAAGCCAAGCTCATCAATCTAACCCCTCTGAGAGTGACCTAGTGAATGTGACACAATTCTGGCTGAGCTCAGATACTGCAGCAGACTCTAACACTTGTGTGTCCTTTTGTCCAGGAAAGCTAAAAGAGTGACTGAATCTAAGTCTGTACACTCCTGTAACTGTTCTGAAGCTAAGAATCCTTATTTACACAACGAACCCTTCAAGAACTCAGGAAGAACCTGATTTAGACCATTATGACTGTATGAATGAAACAGGGTGTGTGAAAAAAAATCCAAAATCCAAATGATTTGTTTATTGTTTTCTTCATAATGTCTGGAATTTAGCTTCTTAGCCTCATAAAAAGTTTCTTAAAGGAGAAATGTGTTTATTGATCATTTATGGAAGGAGTTTCCAGTGTCAGTGCACTGTAACGGTCAGAGGTAAAGCTCTCCATCTCCAAACCATCTCCATCTCAATCTCCACTCCCTTTCCATCTCCAACTCTATCTCCAACTCCATCTCCACCTCAACTCCATCTCCACCTCAACTCCATCTCCACCTCAACTCCATATCCAACTCCATCTCATCTGTATCTTCAACTCCATCTATATCTTCATCTTTATCTCCAACTCCATCTCAACTCCATCCCACCTCCACTTCCATCTCCATCTCAACCCCATCTCCAACTCCATCTTAATCTTAATCTTCATCTCTGTCTCCATCCTTTTGTTCTCCAGCAAGAGTTGTGTACATATACAGTACTTGGGTTTATTTATGAGGATTTATAAAAATCCGAAACATCAGGCTGCTCAGGCCTGACCCCCAGAGTGAGCACATGCACATTCCTTCAAAGAGAGAAACATCTCAAGCCTCTTCATATCTGCTTTATTAAAAATGATGCTATGATAATAACAACCATATCTCCAGAAATTATTTGCAGTAATTTTATTCACACTTCAGTCCACACTAAAGGTTAAGACCAGAGCAGACACCAGACCTCTCTAAATCAACTGAAATATGAAGTGTAGAACTGCACCATACATAATTCACCTCACTTCATATTAAACTCAGATATCAAGCTGTCTGAAGGTCTGAAGCATTAATGAGTAAAATAAAGAAGCACCAGCGCTAATGTGTGTAATTTCAGCACTGACTCTGTGCACTGGGGCAAAAATACTGAAGATCTTTATACTGAAGATACTGAATGTGTATTTCATAATATATCATAACAGAACTATATATATATATATATGAGTCAGGACTTTCAGTGTGTTTTAGACATGTGTTTTTCCCTCTGTTGGAGAACCTTACACAGAATTTTACTGGTTGAAGATGAAATTTCAGCTGCTTTTTAGATGAACAAGCACTCAGAGCATCTCAGAGAGCAGAAATGGGTTTGATTTCAACATTTACTTTGAAAATACAAACATTTGTGTGGGAAAAAAACTAACCTGGAATTTTTCTATGAATATATCACCCCAGTAGTCTAGAGAAAAACAGAAATCCTTCTGAAACACTACAAATTCTTAAAGTCCTGAGTGTCTACTTTCATATGAGCTTCATAATAACCTCCACTGTGGAGAGGAACATGGGAAAGACACTCAGTCATCAACATGGACACAACAACAACAGGAGGAAGGTCTTTTTTTTGGCCTCTGGGTAAGTGAGTTAAAACTGAGGCAATGTTAGATCTAAAGGAACATGAAATTCTTAAATAAAATAAAATAAAAATTAAATTAAATAAAAATAAATAAACAAATAAAATTAAATAAATAAATATTACATTAGGAAGGTATTGTGATAACGTGTATTGTGACATAATCAATCATATGGACATTATATTACAATGAAAAAACAAATTTCTGGAAAAAAAAAAAGATTTCAGACTCTACAGCTTCATCTCACTGAACCTGTTTCCTCTTTGTAGGCTCAAGTGGTTAAGGCCCTGGGTTGTTGATCAGAAGATCAGGGTTTGAGTCCCAGCATCACCAAGCTGCCACTGATGGACAACTGAGCAAGGCCCTTAACCCTCTCTGCTCCTAGGGTGCTGTATCATAACTCTGACCCCTAACCTTACCTGGAATATGTGAAGAAAAGAATTGCTGTTTGGGAAAATAAAGAATTCTTCATCTTTATTTACCAGCAGTATAACATCTACATCATTGTACATCTACATTTTGCCTTCAGACGCTGCTGAATGGTGTGTCTTCTCTCCTGGGCCTGGTTTTAAAATATCAGCTCTACAGTATGACTTAAATCTGTGCTTATTCTCAATATGGAGGAGGAAACAGCTTTTGTGTGTGTGGGTGTTAGCGGTGGAGGAGCTGGCACCCGAGTACTGAGGAGAACGTACGAGGCCGTGTGCAGCACATGGCTAATTTAAGCTTCTCTACATCTACTGTACTCCTTCTGAAAAAGTACTGCTACTTATCCAGTGAGCCTTTTTAAGAAGACTTCTAAGATTTTTAAAAGTACCAAGAGAGATAAATGACAGAAAATGATGTGCAATAATTTGGAGATTGTACCACACACACATACACACACACACACACAGTTAATACACACACTATTCGAGAAAAAACATGGGCTGTGGGTTTGTGGGAAAATTACGAGGTTTTAGCTTCCAGTGTTTCTAGCTGGTGACTTGAACTGGTTCTGTTTTACTGAATAGAAATAATCCAGTAGCTTTGTTTAAACCCCTGAGGCCCTGATGAGGTGGGTACTGAGGGTGAAAGCTGTGAATGTGGTTCACAAATTTGTTCACGTTAAAGGAAAATCCTCGAGCTAGCATGACTTTTTTCCTGTGTAGTGTGGGAACAAATGCCCTGTGAATATTTCTGACACATTATCACATATCATTTAGAAAACATTATCCCTTAAATCCAAATAATGAATTGATAACTGATGAATTAATCATCTACAAAACACACACACACACACAGCCTTCCTTTGGTATCTAAGTCCACATGCTGTGGATTGTAAAGTGAATATTTGATCCAGATTGATGAAAAAATCGCCATCTTTTTTGGATGGATGTGATAAAACACGAGAGAATAAATCACACACACACACATCTCTCTGCCTACTCTCTTTAAAATGGCATTAGTGTGAATGAGGATAGAGATTCTGCTGCAGGCTGTAAACGTCCCATCATGAAGCAGAGCGAGAGACGGAGCAGAGAGGTGACCCTTCACCGACCAATCCCATTTATTAAAATGATGAAGTGTGGTTCTGGCAGAGACACACACAGAGAAGTGAGCAACCATCTGCTTCTGCTCGTCTCTCGTCCTGAATGGACTCGTCCTGTCTTTATGGACCGTCCAAACTCTTTAACATACATCACCAGTTGCTAAAACCTTGACCTGCATGCTTACAGACTAACCAGAGGAATGTGAGGATCTTAAAGCTTCACTGGATTTATTAAAAATCCAAATCCAGGGGTCCAGTAAACTGGCATCTACAGATCCACCAGTTTAAAATCAAAAAACATTCAGTTCAATAGTAGTTTAATTAAATACACCGCTAGTAAAGTGGTGAGTGTGTCACTGCACTGAATACACTATATTGCCAAAAGTTTTGGGACATCTGCCTTTACCTGCACATGAATGTAATATGGAGTTGTCCTGCCCTTTGCAGCTATAACAGCTTCAACTCTTCTGGGAAGGCTTTCCACAAGGTTTAGGAGTGTGTTTATGGGAATTTTTGACCGTTCCTCTAGAAGCGCATTTGTGAGGTCAGGCACTGATGTTGGATGAGAAGGTCTGGCTCACAGTCTCCACTCTAATTCATCCCAAAGGTGTTCTATGGGGTTGAGGTCAGGACTCTGTGCAGGCCAGTCAAGTTCCTCCACACCAAACTCACTCATCCATGTCTTTATGGACCTTGCTTTGGTCACTGGTGTGCAGTCATGTTGGAACAGGAAGGGGTCATCCCCAAACTGTTCCCACAAAGAGCATGAAATTGTCCAAAATGTCTTGGTATGAAGCTGAAGCATTAAGAGTTCCTTTCACTGGAACTAAGGGACCGAGCCCAACCCCTGAAAAACAACACCTATACTCAGTGATTTGGAGGGGTGTCCCAATACTTTTGGCAATGCAGTGTAAGTGACTTTATAAAAGCTTCATTGAATGAACCAGAGGTCATTTCCCCTTCATCTGAATTTGTAAGTAAAATGATTTTAGATTCTATTCACGAAATTCAGATTTAGTTTAGATTCAATCTTTCCTTAAAAGCAAAAGAGATGTCCATTTTTAACCAATCAGCATTCAGGAAACTTTCACATTTCATTTGAAATATTTTATGCAGCCATTTGTTTGTACATTGATTAAATTTCCAATTGTCGTAAAAACATTTCCCTGCGTCATTGTCATCATGTGGTGAGTGTTTCATGCTGGTTTTTAGTTTCTATACTGTATCTAATAAAACCACCGTGACAGATGAAGCGACTTCTGAAAACAAAGCAAACATTCATTGTGTTTCCTCTAAAATCAGACCATCTCCTGACTCTCTCAGCACCATGACCCAGTTCTACTGTGTCCTGAATACGGCTCTGGTTTCTGGAGACACGACAGAACACACATCTGATTCCACTCAGAGGTTAAAGGTGTAGTATGTGATTTTTTTAGCGTATTTATACATCTAATTTACAGGAGTGTAGCTGATAAAGTGATACACTATATTGCCAAAAGTATTGGGACACCCCTCCAGATCATTGAATTCAGGTGTTGTTTTTCAGGGGTTGGGCTCCGCCCCTTAGTTCCAGTGAAAGGAACTCTTAATGCTTCAGCTTCATACCAAGACATTTTGGACAATTTCATGCTCTTTGTGGGAACAGTTTGGGGATGACCCCTTCCTGTTCCAACATGACTGCACACCAGTGACCAAAGCAAGGTCCATAAAGACATGGATGAGTGAGTTTGGTGTGGAGGAACTTGACTGACCTGCACAGAGTCCTGACCTCAACCCCATAGAACACCTTTGGGATGAATTAGAGTGGAGACTGTGAGCCAGACCTTCTCGTCCAACATCAGTGTCTGACCTCACAAATGTGCTTCTTTGTGTGTGTGTGTGTGTGTTTACAACAAACGAGGATTTTACAAGAAAAGAGAAATCAAAGGTCAGCTGTTAGACTTGATCAATAATCTTTTAAAATAAATGAGAATAAAGCGTAAGATTTAAAGACTAAATGAATTAGAGAGAGAGAGAGAGAGAGAGAGAGAGAGAGACTGTAGGATTCTGCTCTACTTCACTGTCCAGTGTGAATTAGAGATTAGACCTCCATTAGAAGTGAGATCAGACTGCAGGAGTTTCTCAGAGCAGAACGACTTCAGAATTGTATTCAGACTGAAGGTAGAGAAATCCAGGAAGTCACTCCAGCATGCGGCCGGCAGAAACGCAGAGGTTGCAACACGCAGTATTTTGCTGGAGTGCACAAAGATGTCAGGAGCAAGCAGAATTTTATTCAGCCAGTGTTTTAATGTCATGGCTTTACAGTAACACCAGCAAACAGGCTCACGGGCTAGTGACCGTCTAGTGTCCTAAAGTCCAGAGTTACTGGTACCTGGAAGAAACTAGCGAGCTTAAAGAGCAAAAAATAATCCTTTTCATTAATAATAATAAAATAATAAATCTCTTAAAAATGTAAGTTTTTTAAATAACAGTATTCTTGCTCCAAGCAAAAAACAAATTATAATTTCAGCATCTATAAACTGTTGTGTTTGATTCTCTCCTGTATCTCTGAGATATGGATATGAGGATGTAAAAATCTCTCTCTCTCTCTTTCCCTTTCTCTCCTCTCTCTCTCTCTCTCTCTCTCTTTCCCTTTCTCTCCTCTCTCTCTCTCTCTCTCTCTCTCTCTCTTTCCATTTCTCTCCTCTCTCTCTCTCTCTCTCTCTCCCTCTCTCTCTCTTTCCCTTTCTCTCCTCTCTCTTTCTCTCTCTCTCTCTCTCTCTCTCTCTCTCTTTCTCTTTCCCTTTCTCTCCTTTCTCTCTCTCTCTCTCTCTCTCTCTCTCTCTCTCTCTTTCCCTTTCTCTCCTCTCTCTCTCTCCCTCTCTCTCTCTTTCCCTTTCTCTCCTCTCTCTTTCTCTCCTTTCTCTCTCTCTCTCTCTCTCTCTCTCTCTTTCTCTTTCCCTTTCTCTCCTTTCTCTCTCTCTCTCTCTCTCTCTCTCTCTCTCTCTCTCTCTCTCTCCCCAAGTCACTGTTGTTCACTATGTACAGTAGGTGCAGCCGTTACAGAGACACTGGACTAAATTTAGAAATTCAGTGAGACTAAACAAATAAAGGATCTGCATCTTATAAATCTCCAAGCAACCTGAAACAGCAAACTTACACAAACGATTCGAAATACACAACAAATGTCTACCTGTTAACTTTAGTGGCTGTTCAACAACATACTTATTTCCGTTTATTTACAAAGTGAGCAGCTTCGAAATTAGATCTATTCTAACAAAAGAAATCATTATGCACTGAGGAGAAAAGAGTGATTAATTATCGTTACACTATAGTGCCAAAAGTTTTGGGACACCCCTCCAGATCATTGAGTTCAGGTGTTGTTTTTCAGGGGTTGGACTCGGCCCCTTAGTTCCAGTGAAAGGAACTCTTGATGCTTCAGCTTCATACCAAGACATTTTGGACAATTTCATGCTCTTTGTGGGAACAGTTTGGGGATGACCCCTTCCTGTTCCAACATGACTGCACACCAGTGACCAAAGCAAGGTCCATAAAGACATGGATGAGTGAGTTTGGTGAGAAGGAACTTGACTGTCCTGCACAGAGTCCTGACCTCAACCCCATAGAACACCTTTGGGATGAATTAGAGTGGAGACTGTGAGCCAGACCTTCTCGTTCAACATCAGTGCCTGACCTCACAAATGTGCTTCTAAAGGAATGGTCAAAAATTCCCATAAACACACTCCTAAACCTTGTGGAAAGCCTTCCCAGAAGAGTTGAAGCTGTTATAGCTGTAAAGGGCGGGACAACTCCATATTACACTCATGTTCATTTAAAGGTAGACGTCCCAAAACTTTTGGCAACACAGTGTATATATAAAATACATATGCAGCTTTAAAAAACACCAGTCAGGACAATAATGTCACTGTTTTAGGAAAATAATCCACAACAGCCTGGTGTGGAACTAAGCTACTGTTGATTAAATCTATGACAGTATTATATAAAGTGTTTTATTCCTAGTCATACTTTTTATCCATTTATAGTTACATTTAATGTTTGTGTAACAAGTTAGTTCCTGTTGTCGCTTACGTTATAGCAGCTATAAACCTGAAGATCCTTCACCAGAGCTTTATTCCCTTAAATTTATTTAGAGAAATTCATCTTGACGTGTTAGTGAGAAACTTGCAGCTTTAACTCTGACTGTTACTCAGCGCTGACACTGGAGACTCCTTCCACACATCATACACAAACACATTACAGGAAACTTCACCACACCAGTGATCACGGTACTGGTCCCTGTGAATGAACTGGTCCGCAGTGGTTTTGAACCCTGGTCTGAATGAAAGCAGGTGAGAAAGTAGAGGAAAGTGGAACCTCGGTGCTGGTGATCTCTACAGAGCCTGTACCACAGCGACGGTGTGATTAAGAGCACTCATTTTCATGAAGGGTGCCAATATTTTTGGAGTTGTCTGTATGGAGCTGGGACGTCGCCATGGTGATGACGGAAGCTTTTAAGCGTTGCGGTACAAGTGAAATGCGCAAAACAAAAAGAAGAGGAGGAGAGGGAAGAGAAAACCTGGGATTTTAGTTCATAAGTTATACGCCGTTAATAACGCATTGTCGAGGTAGAAGTGCACGCGCTACCGTGCATGAAACCGGTACGCATCGGTGCATATTTTTCTCCCCCTCCTATCTCTCATTATCAAGGCTCCAACTTCCTCACACACTGAGGTCTGACCGAGGGGCTAAAATAAAGCAAAGAAAGGAGTTTTTTTCTCTCTCTTACCGGGGTCGGCGAGCGCACCGTGCAGCAGGAGCAGCACCAACACCGCGAGCATGCCTCCCACGCGCGCGCCTCTGCCGCTCCGCCGCCGCAGGCACGCGCCCGCTCTCGCGCCTACTACACGCGCCCCGGAGGAGCGCCAGGCGCGGAGGCACCTCCACGCGCGGTCCACGAAGTCTTCCTCTTCTTCTTGCTCTCCTCCTCGCGCAGTCCTCGAGCTGGATCCGGAAGCCATTTCCGTTTCCGTGACTGAGACATCTGTCCGAACCGAACCGGAACCGCGAGTCACCCTAACCCAACCCAACCCAACCCAAGCGTCGCGCGCTCCTGCAGCCTGGCGCTGTCCTCCGGTGTTCACTGAATTTAGGAGCTGCTAGAGCTGCTGCTGCCTTCCGGTTCGAGCATCATCATCACCATCATCATCATCATCATCATCATCACTGCAACTGCAGCACTCTACACACACACACACACACACACACACACCTATCCGTTATCTATCCTTTCAGCTCCGGTGATGCTCTGTGCACGCACTTCATAAAAGATTTACTGAAAAGAGAGAGAGAGAAAACATTTGCATATTAATTGATTAGTTTATTAAATGTCTCGCGCATGCAGCCCACTCGAGAACGGAGTCAATCTGCGCCCCCTGGTGGAAAACATAACACACTACAATGGAATCAGTTCATCACACCCACCGATCACACAGATCAGTGTGTGAGGTTGTGCAGAAAGTATTGGCACCCCTTAAACTGTGCATCAAAGAAAATGACCACAGATTGATTTGGGCGGTGATCCCACCTCCCTTTCTCATGGACAATGTCTTGATCACCCCATCATGCAACCCTGCACATTTTACTACATTACAAATACCCTTAATGAATGTGTGTTTTATCGGACCCACTCACAGTGCAGGGTGAAACACCTGGACTCCTGACTGGAGCTACATTTATCAGTTTTGCAGGAGGTCATGAGTTTGAATCCAGCGGCCAGGAGTCCAAGCGTCCTGCTCATGATCGTGTGAATGAGGGCGGGGCATATCTCTCCAGTGACACGAGTCAGATATGAGCATCTGTGTACTCTTTTGTGTGAGGAAGAGAATGGATTAGTGCTTTTCTCCGAGTGTGTTCTCCGAGTGTGCCCTGTGATGCAGCAGGGGCAGCAGTTTGACGTTGGCTTCACGTGTCTCAGAGGAAGAACATGTTCAGCCTCGACCGGTGTTAGCTGCTGTATGATGGAGAAGCAGAGTCTGGGAATTAGTAAATATCTTTATTTTCTAATTAAACACCTAGAAGGTGAACAACAAGGGAATAAAATCACCTTAAAACTAACCATTTAATCTTTATGTATTATTCTCTCCTCAGTCCTCTTTCACTCTGCATTTCTTCATTTATTCATTCAGTCCATCTGAGACTAACACTGGCTATTATTAATGCTATTAAATAAATAAATATAATAATAATAATAATAATAATAATATTATTAAACAATTTATTATTAAATATATTTTCTCTCATGGTGATTTGGTTCTGCTTCTTTTTATTTCTGTTTGTTTGCCTTTTAAGTATTTAATGCTAACCTAATATACATTCCAATGTGTACCAAAGGTGTGTATCCTGTCCTGTAACATAAAGCAACATTTAGAAATAGAAAAAAAAACTAATTAATTAACACATACACTATGTCACCAAAAGTATTGGGATGGCTGCCTATACATGCACATGAATGTAATATGGAGTTTCATGTAGTATGAAGCTTCAATTCTTCTAGGAAGGCTTTCCACAAGGTTTAGGAGTTTGTTTTGGGGAATTTTTGACCATTCCTCCCTTTGTGAGGTCAGGCACTGATGTTAGACAATGTTGCCGTCTCCGCTCTAATTCATTCCAAAGGTGTTCTATGGGGTTGAGGTCAGGACTCTGTACAGGCCAGTCAAATTCCTCCACACCAAACTCACTCATCCATGTCTTTATGGACCTTGCTTTGGTCACTGGTGTGCAGTCATGTTGGAACAGGAAGGGGTCATCCCCAAACTGTTCCCACAAAGAGCATGAAATTGTCCAAAAAATGTCTTGGTATGAAGCTGAAGCATTAAGAGTTCCTTTCACTGGAACTAAGGGACCGAGCCCAACCCCTGAAAAACAACACCTGAACTCAATGATCTGGAGATACTGGTGTCCCAATACTTTTGGCAATAGTGTAATCCCCCATGGAAAAGACCATATGATGAATATCATTACACAGCTTCATTTGAATATTATCATCTTGGACCATTTCTTTTATTAAGAACTGAAACGTCTTGGTGTAAATTAATTTTTTTTTAAACTTATTTGGTGTGTAAATGTTTAAACTTGAGAAGAACGGCATGTTACCTATAATGCAGAAACAATAATAATAATAATAATAATAATAAAAACACGTGTATCCGAGTTTGCAGCAATAGATTTTTTTTTTAATTCAAAGTGAATCTTGACAATACACCATAAACTCTTTATTATGACACTCACCAAAAAGAGTCGCCTGGAAAACCCGCTTAATGTGACGAAGCCCGGTCACATCCAAGTCACTGAGAACTAGAGAGGATACAAACTATCGCAAACCATAAAGACGTCACACATCCGAGAGTCGGACTTTTCCCCCCGTCCCGTCCTCATACGCTCAAATATTGCACAGTGCAATTGCTACATGGCAAAAAACTAGTGTAGCATCCAAGGAAAACTTCAACGAAACAATAAAAAAGCAAACCAAAGCTACAGAATGGACTGACGGGCGAATAAATGATGAGTAACAGCTCTGATTTCATCAGCGGGGAGTCGAACAAGCAGAAAAACTCGAATAAAAATCCAGGAAAAATAAAATAAAAATAATATGCATTAGGACTTTTCCAAGCCGTCATACTGAGAGGTGGTTCAGGATATAATACAGTAGCAACAGCAGATTAGTACAAACACCCTGAATTAAGTGGATAGATTTAAAAAATAAAATAAACAAAAGTAATAATCGCAATGTAGCAACAACAGATTAGTAGGAACAATTTTACTTTTAAATAATAATAATAATAATAATAATAATAATAATAATAAATGGTGATTAAAATGCAGTCTTATAGTAGGCTGATTAGGAGAAAAAAACAACAAAAACAGTCAGAAAGTGGATAAAAAACAGCAATGTTGTGAATTTAACAATAAAAAAGTCTTTCAGTAGGTTTTATTAAAGGGGACGAAGAAAAAAGATTCTGGAAATAAAAGTACAGTCATTTTTGCAACAATATCCGATGTGTTAATGGAGACAGATTTGCTGGTGAAGGCCGTTTCACGGGGATCGGAATACACAGCGCTCCGGATCGGAACTTCGGAAACAATCGATTTAGTTATTTAATTACTTAATTTCTCCGAAACCGAAATGCGGACACACGGATACGTAAACATCTCCTGTAGCTAAGAAAACAAACGCGGAAAATAACGACTTGAATTTCTACATCGTCAGATGGATTCATTCGGGTATCCGATCCCAGGAACGGAGGATAAAGCGTCTGGTTCTGCTACTCGGCCGGTTCCACACGTCTCCTCGGTAAAGGCACACGCACTGATCTATTTTTTCTCTTTAAATTAAATCATGTTTTCAGACATTCCTTACAAAAAAAACCAAAAAAAAACACCAACAACCACGTGTTGAGCTTCATCCACATGCAGGACATGAACATGAAGCTTTTAACTCTTTTACTGCTGACTGTGAGAATAAACTTCAGAAACACTTCCTCTATGAAGCTCATATTTATAAATTTATATAACTGTGGATATAATTATTCTCCATATCCAGCACCGATACACAGCACTGTGCTCACAGAGCTAATGGCAGACGGTAAACATATAATAATATATTAAATTTCTATATGGAAATTTAAACCATTAAAAAATTTACTTATTCATTTGTTTAATTGTTTAAATATTCATTAATTATTATTATATTTACTATAATTATGTCGGTTTTTTTTTTTTTCCAACTTGGAAATTAAACTTAATATTTATGGAAATTAGAGGACCGACAAATTATTTCCAGATGTTAAACAGCATTAAAAAAAAAATTAATTTCTTTTGAATATAATGTGAGCGCTGTACTTAGTTGAGCTTTCCAATTTAAGGGAAAAAATATTCTGAATTTATTGAAATATATACAAAATGTAGTTAGAATCAACCTAAAATATTACACAAAAAAAATTAAGGCTTATAATGAATATTTCAAAAATATCTAATTTTGTAAAATGCACTGTCATTATTCATAAAAATTTAATAATTATTTTCCTATAAATATCCATTTCATTATCAGTCCCTCCAGAATTTCAGAATTTACTTTTATTGTTGTAATGATTTTTTTTTTTTTTTTGGGATTGTTAAATTTTCAAAATATTTGTGATGTAACTTGATTTTTTCAGCTTGTCTTTGTGTAAAACTTCTCAAGCACCAGATTCTTCTTTCACGCTCCTCTCACTGAGACGCATCTGAACTGACTTTCAGACTCGAGAGGATCTTGCAATTTTTCAACAATCGCAGCAGCTTTCCTGCAGTTTTGGGTCGAACCATACGCAAAAAAATCTGCTGTAATGTTTTAAAAAAATTTCGAGATCCTCATGAGTTTGTAGTTTTCCTCAGATTTCTGCGCTGACCAAATCCTGGAGCTGTTTCCTGTATTATAATTCGTTATTCATTATTAATGCTAACGGACTTACAGAATTATAAACACAGCCATAAATCTTTAACAATATCAGCTTTATAGAAAGTGTTATTTTTGGGAGGCGGGGCTTAATATTTCCCTTGAAGTTTTGGCTTCGTCCGACTAAATGAGCGATCATTAAAACGACGTCGTCCGTCATGCGAGCGATCGTATAAAGAAAACGTAGAAAAACAAACGAACAGAATCCTTTAAGTTTGATCAGGAACAGTTAACGAAAGTTAAAAAATACTGATGCGAAACACCGCCAGCCCACAGAGCGACAAACTCCAACCCTAATCTCCATCAACAGCGATACAGTAGATACATTTACACTCTGAAAAAACATGAAGGCAAAACTATTCAACCCAAATACACGTCTATCTCAGGTAAGAAGAGAGAACTATACAAACAAAATCAAATAAAAATTACAAACGCAGACGTGAACTAAGAGAGAAAATAAATGAATCGTCTAATTTCACAGCTATCAGAAGTGGCAATAATTAATATAGCAGCTTATCTAGGATACATTCAAGATAGATGATGCGTCTTATTACTTGCTCAGAAAAAAGCTAAAACCTAAAACGCTAACCTAATAGCCATATTTCAAATACATTTCCATTTAGTCTTAAAACATACCCCCAGGACTAGGTTTACTACAGTATACATGAGGTCTAATGCAGGGAGAATAGCTACCTTGCTTAGAAAATGAATTAATTTTACGAATTACAGTCTTTGGTGCTGCACAAGCAACTTTATATTAAAAAGAAACAAAAAAAAGAAATAAACGGTACAGGCACGCACGATTACCGGAAAAAGTAAACGCCAAAAACGAAACAAAACCTGCACGAAGCGTACATATTATTATCTCCCTGACGGAATGTATAAAAGAAGCAGTCGACACCGGTTGAAGCCTTGAGAACGGATTACAGAATATCCAAAGGAAACACGTTTCACACATGCATAAATGAGAACGATTGCACAAGATTAAAAAGTCACACCTCGTCAAGCTTCAGCACTAAATAGACTAGCTCTAGGAGATATACCGTACATATAGATTAGATTATATTCCAAATACTGCATGGTCTGTCAGGCTAAAGATGAATCCAAACCATGGGATCAGAAACCTAGTTTTTTTTTTTTTTTTAGCATTTCGTCATCTAGTCAAAGCCATGCCCACCACATTCTACACATCTAGAATACGAAAACTCCGAGAATCTCAAAAAAAGGAAAACGAATAATAGAAGAAGAAGAAGAAGAAGAAGAAGAAGAAGAAGAAGGAAGAAAAGAAAAGGAAAAACGCACGGACGTCCGAAGATTCGACGACTATTTTTCGATTGTATTGCGGTTTCATGAAACAGTACAAACACTGTTAGTAGTAATTTTGTAGATATATTTTTTTAAATTATATTTTCTCCACCTAATAGAAATCGATTATCAAACATTAAGCGATATTCGATGCTTGCTTTTTGTACACGAGTTCATTCGTCGAAGGTAATAAAAGAAGGAGGAAACAAACAGCGAGCGTTTCGCTACAGCAGGAAAGCATGCCGTCCTCGCAAAAAAAACAACGGGAAAACAAAACAAACAAAAAAAAATCCAATTTTTTTGTGCAATGCGACACATCCATGCCAAATCAGGTATGAAAGCATACACCTGTGCGTATACACACGCAGAATGCACGGACCCATCCGAATTTCAAGTGCTGCAGTCCGATACATCGATCTATATTTATATATATATTTATATTTATAGAAGTAGTAACATGAACAACCTCAAATATTTAAGGCACTATGGCTGAGGACGCATTGAAACGATGCAGCGGGTGTCATGACTGGAACACTTAAGAGCGACATCTATTGGCGTCTCTTCGATCCGATCCGACGTCGACGTTTGCAGCTCATGCAAGAACACATGCAGCGTGAGGAACGACCACGTTTCTAATCCGATTAAGTGACTGGACACTGAAACCACAACCGGTATAAATACTCTGAAAAGGCAGAACATCACGACGTGGACGTTAATGTGCAGGTCAGGGGTCGGTGACCGGGATACTGGGGTGGCTTTACAAACAGAGATGTGTCTCGCAACAATTCAGAAGGCAATATAGAAAAATAGATTTGAGAGGGGACGAGGAAGAGGAGGGGGGGGAGGTGCAGGGTTCCATGATTTTTTCTTTTTGCGCCTCCTTTTTATTCACCTGTTTGGAGGAGTGCTTCGTTTGAAAATCTGACAAGAAGTTGTAGAAAATGTGCAAAACACATTGTCTTTTTTTTCATCCATACTTGCTTTTTCCTCTTTGCGTTCTTCACCGACTTGCGAAATACCTTCGAAAAACATTCGTTCTTTTTTTTTTTTTTAAAGCTCGATTAAAGTTCGATTGCACCCGAGTTGACGTGGTTCACAAAAACAAAAAAAACAGCTTGTTTGGGTTCTTGTTTGTGCCATGGCTTTGGGCATGAAATCCGGATGACGTGTGGTTCCTGTGAGACACCCCCAGACCGGGGGCGGGGGCGGACGTGCTGCCCGCACCCAGAGGCCGTCAGATGTAGGAGTACTGGCTGAGTTTGGTGGGGCTCAGCGGGAAGCCCGCGTAGGCGGGAGATGCGATGTACGAGTGTGAAGGGAAGAGAGGTTTGAATTGGCCCTGAGGGTGGAGCGTGGGCGAGGGCAAGAGGCGGGCGCTGATGCCCACACTCACTTGGTGCACCAGGTGCCTGGCCGGGTGCGAAAGGAGCACGTGGCTCCGTGTAGTACCGGGCGAGGGCAGGAGGTGCGACATGTGGCCGGTGGGCACCAGAGGAGCCGAAGGCGGGTACGAGAGCAACGCGGGCTGAGCGTGGGGGTGGACGATGCCCAGGGGCGGGCCGGGGGGATGGGCCGTGGAGTGGGTGGGGCTGCTGTGTGGAAGGGTGAAGGCGTGCCCGTGCACCGTGGGGGGGATGAAAGCCTGAGGCCGCCGGTGGCTGTAGTTGCCGTTCCATTCTGTGTGGGACGAAGCGGGATGCTGGAGCTGAAACCACAAAGCGGAGGAATGAAATAAACATGAGCGTAGGAACATTTTTTATTTCAGTCTTATTTACAAAAACAAAAAATCTGATGGGTTTTGTATCTTCATTAAAAATAAATTGCCAGAAATATTAACATTAACATAAACATCTACTGCTCAATAGGGTCGTCAAAACAAACAAACAAACAAATAAATAAATAGTGTTCTTTTTTTTATTTATTTTATTACAGGACTGTAAAGACTGAATAACTTCTTGCTATAAATTATTATATTATTATAATATAAACAATAAATAGTAGAAACTGTATTACATACCAAAAATGTAATTTTTGAGGAATGTCAGAGGAATACTGTAATGTCAGAGGAATACTGACCTGCCCAAAAGGTGGTGGTGGTGGAGGCGGCGGTGGCTGTGACTGCTGGGATGGAGGGATGAGTTTCTGCGGTCGGTTCAGGAGCGGGGTTGAGTGATGAGGCTGTCTGACGGCACCGACGCGACCTTTCACCTGACACAACGGCTCCGGGACTGATGGAATAAAAGAGTCAATTATTTTCCTGTAACACCGTGTGCTCAAGTGGAGGATAAAATCTTAAACTATTTTTATCAATCTTTAAGTATTGTTAGATTTAAATGCAGCCAATCCATTGTTCCCTGTTTGAGTTGTTGCTATGGAAACAGCAACAACAACAACATGGTGTCTGTATTAACTAAACCGGTGAGCTGCTGTTATCGGAAACTCATCAACACCTTCTAACTAATCAGAACCTGGACTTCACCATCTGCAGTGCAATTAGTGACCACTTAATAAAACAGTTTGAAAACAGTGACCCCTGCAGGCAGGATGTGGAATCAGCTAACCGATAATATTGGTATTTAAAGTTTCAGGTCACACCAGCGTCTAAAAATACACCACCAGAGCGCAGACGAGAAGAAATACAACCTTAAACACGAAGTCAGCATGGAATTAGATTAGAGCAATGATGACAGAGCTTCAGATCATAAACAGTAAGACAGAAAGCATGGGACGGCAGCCATGTGTTTGTGAATCATGCTTCTCAACATCTGGGAGTGTTAAGAGCCGAACAGGACACATCTGGAAACACAAATACATGGTACATGCTGCTCTGTTACTTAAATATAAAACACTAGCAGGGGATTCTTTTAGAATCTTGAGTTGGTTTCATTTTGTGAAATTGTGAAATAATGTACTTTTGGAGTATTTAAAAATCCAGATGTTTTCTTGTATCAAAGTGGTAGGACTTTATTCGAGGAATTAAAGCATCATTTAAACAGTAATGTGTTTTGTGTCTGCATGCAGCTGATGATGCCATCCACTTTATTAGGAGCACCTGTATATTCAATCAGCCAATCATGTATTAGCAGCACAATGCATGAAACACAGCAGATACAGGTCAAGAACTTCACTGAAAGTTCACATCAAACATCAGTTTGATCTCTGTGACAAATTTTTGTCTCATTTTCATCTCTCCAGTTTTGGTGAGTCTGTGCTCATGATGAAAAGCCTCAGAGTCCTGCTCCTGGCTTCCAGGAGAGGAACCTGAACCTGGTCTCCTGCTGTTGTAGCTCATCCACCCCAAAGTTTGATGTGTTGTGAGTTCTTTTATGTTCACCACGGCTGTAATAACCTAATGTAAACGCTACAGACTTGGGTGTGAAAATCCCAGCAGGAGATCAGCAGTTTTTGGAAAACTCAAAACCAACAACCAGGCCACGGTTACAGTCACAGAGATCAGACTTTCTCTTCATCTGATGAAGATGAACTGAAGCTCTTGAAGCTATCTGTATGATTTTCTGTGTCATGCTGCTGCCACATGATTGGCTGACTGGAAAACTGCATGAATGTTCAGGTGCATGTAAAGAATGGAGAAGTTCAGGATTCAGGCTGCAGCTGTAATCACCGGCCGATTTTCACCTATTATAGCCGTGTGACCTCGAGACATGTGACCTGAAAACAGACGACAGCATGTGGGTCCAGTGCCGGTGTCTGATTACACCCTGACCTGACAGGAATGAACTCCAGAACCCTTCAGGGCACCGGGTCAGGATCTACCAGGACATCTCTTTACCACCTGTGTGGCTGTGGAGATCCTTTAAGATCTTCTTCGAATTCATGTTTGAGGTCAAGCCTGTAAATGTCACCGACTCCTGACTCGACCTTTACAGCTGTCATCGAATGGTCATAGAAAAGTTCCGTACCCGTTCTGGCCGCCGGTTCATTGTTGTTATTCTGCACCCTCATGGGAGGCACCACCATGGTCCGTACAGGGGCTTTGCTCATCTCCGTCTCTGCGTTCACGTGGCTTTTATAGTTCTGATTCCCATCGGCGATGTAACTGCTCTCCAGGAACGGACTGTCCGCTCGACCCGACGAGTCCGAGGCAGGAGAGCCGTCTACCGTATCGCAGCCGCTCTCTCGCTCGTCCTCAGACATGCTGCACACACACACAAACACACACACACACTTTAGATTTAGAAGAAGGGATTAGAAACTATATTACAGGATTTGGTTATTAAAGTGAAAGATAAGATTTTTTTGGATGGAGAGAATAAGTTAGTGTGTGTGTGTGTGTGTGTGTGTGTGTATGTGTGTGTGTGTTTGTGTACCTGTTGGGTCTCTTGCAGGGTGAGGTGCTGGACTGTACTGATGCTGATGAACTGGTACTGAGGCTGGAGTCAGGACTGCTGAGAGAACAAACTCGCTCCATATTCAGCGTACTCCGACATGCCTCACACTCCGGACTGCCTTTACACCTTATACACACACACACACACACACAAATTGAAATTTATACCGTTTTGTTTCCAAAATCATTTAAAAACAAACAAACAAACAAACAAAAAAAACTTAAAGCTTGGTCTTTGTGCTCACTCTACTGAATGCTTCTGTGCTTCCGGCTCCTCTTCCTCCTCCTCTTCATCACTGCTGATGCTGATCACGCTGCCTGCTGGACTCGGGGTGTCGGCCGTCACGGCCTGCCTCTGCGTCTCAGACACGCCCAGTCTGTTCGACTCCGCCTCCACCTCTACCTCCACTTTACAGCATGCAGGCTCCTCCTCCTCTTCCTCCTGAGACTCAGCCTGTGACTCCGCCTCCACCACACAATCTTCCGTCTCGGGACACTGACCCTCGGCAGCCTCTGTGCGTTTGTGAGCGGTGGTGGTCTTTGGGGAATGGCACGCGGTGGTGTGTGTGTTGCTGTTGTGTAAGAAGTTAGTCCTAAAATAAAAAGAGTGTCACGTTATCATAACAGGAATAATCTGAGTTTCGGGTCGTGTTTGATTCGCGCGTCAGACTCACCTGTTAGCGCAGGGTTTGTTTCTCTTGTTAGCCGCCGGCTGCGGCCACACCACGTGAGCGATACCGATGCTGATTGGCTGGTGCGCTGACATGGCTGTCATGTGATTGGCTAGCAGAGGTTGGGGGTGGGGCAGGATGGAGCTGTAGTGGTTTCCGTGAGGCCGGACTTTCCTAAAACACACAAGAAGTGATGAAGTGATGATATTTCTAGCACATGATACGCCAAAATTCAGATTCCTTACCCCTCACTTACCCCCAGTCTGCCAGCCTCTGTGGTCCTGCCACAGAATCGGACGCCACCGGGGTCACCTGCTGCCAGGCCGGAACCAGGATCTGTTGGGCCCGATTGGACCAGGCTTGCTGCAAACAGACAAGGAGATATTACGCATTTATGTAAAACTCTATACATATAGTGCAGGGCTGGAAAAGGTGACGTGAAAAATAACTTCAAAATAAAACTGTTGCACTGAAAAATATGAGCTATTAAAATTACACTTTTATTTAGTGTCTACAAAAATACACTGAAAAGAAGCGTGTTATAATTTGACCATTTTTTCCACAATGTAATAAATATGATAAATATAAAAATAAAATAAGCTCATTAAACCCATGCAGCATTTAAGTCAGTTTTTTATTATTATTACTATTTAAATTAGCTCTAAAGTGTCAGATTTGATCTAATAATAGATTTTATTTCATGTGAAAGAACTCAAAAAACTATCCAGTGGCCATGACGTCGTATATGTGCATCTATAAAGCAAGAAATTCGAGTTATGACTAGAGTTAAGGCTAACGACTGTGGGAGAAGGGGCGGGGCTTCTTGAGAGAGTCAGTTAATAGAGAGCGAGGAGGTCAAAACGGTCAATCGTTCCAGATTCAGATGCTGACCGGGTGATATTTTTTACCATTAAGGCGTATGCTGATATTATGACAATGATACATGAACATGTGATGGTAGGAAGACCTGTATGTGGTGAGAAGGGTGTGTACCTGTGTGATGACGCCTGGTCTGATCTGCAGAGGCTGGATGGTGGGGGCCTGGGTCACCAGCGGGACCGTGCTCTCCATTCGCACCGAGTAGCCCGTCGGCTTGTTGGGGTTGGGGGGGAGACCTGTGAGAGGAGGAAGCAGGACAAGCTGTAAACTTGATCAACTCCTGATTCGTGTCTTGTGGGCGTGGCCTATTCAGTTATTTTCACTGACATTCTATAAATCCTGCTTTAACAACACAAAAAAATTCATAACGCATTATTTATCATCCATAATACTTAATAAACCTGCATTAATGCTCTTAAACAACATGCTAATGATTTTAGACCATTCCACAGACGCTTTTCCACAGACCGGAGCTCACCTTGTAGAGTTGGAGGGCAGATGATGAGGGCTTGCTGAAAGGAATCCCCAAACTGAGCACTTCCTGTCTGGAGCGGGATGGCAGGATGTATGACGGAGGGAGCAGACGGAGCCAAAGGCTGTGGAGAACACAGGAAATGTAAAAACCTCCACATTATTGATGTCTCATTTATTTTCATCATAATTTATGAGCATTGATCCGATTCCCAGCATGAGGGTCGGGATCCGATGTCGGAGAGTTGGGAATCAGGGGAAAAAATGGCTTTGGAACTGGGAAAGATTGTCAGGATTGAGTTTTTAATCATATTTAGACTTTTTGTTATTTTATTTCATTTACTAGCGAGTGTTTTTGTATTAAAGAGTTCAACAGTGAAGTGATTCAGTCTTTAAAAAAAGTGATAGTTTAAAAAAAATAATAAACAATATTAAATGATTCTTGGTATCAGTTAATATTTTAAAAACAACTATATGATTTAAAAAATAAATAAATAAATAAATGTCCAGTTATTTTTAAGCAGCTTGAAAAATGTTTTTAAATGTATTTAAAAAATAAATAAATAATTAATAATAATAAAAAAATAACAATAATAATTATTATTATTATTACCATGATGATGGACATGATTTATTTACCCCGGGAATTCACCACCACTTTCATTATCAGAGTGTACATTCCACCCAGCGCTAATGCTAAGGAGGCTCTGTGTGAACTCTACGGAGCTATTAGCGAGCTGCAGAATGTTCACCCCGACGGACTGTTTATCATCGCCGGAGATTTCAATCATGCAAATCTCAGAACAGTGCTCCCTAAATTCCATCAGTATGTGGACTTTGCTACGAGAGGGACGAACACGCTGGATGTTGTTTACACAAACCTTCCCGGCGTGTATCGTACGGAGCCCCGCCCCCACCTCGGCTACTCAGACCACATCCCTGTGATGTTGATTCGTCAGACGCTCTAAACCGGTTCTGAAACAGGTTAAAGCCTGGCCAGCAGGAGCCATCTCTGCTCTTCAGGACTATTTTGAGTGCACTGACTGGGACATGTTTAGGGAGGCTGCAACCATCGGCGACTCTATTGACTTGGAGTACACGGCATCAGTGACCGATGCATTTCCTGATGTAGCCGATGACGTGACCGTCTCCAAGACCATCACCATACGCTCCAATCAGAAGCCGTGGATGACTGCGAAAGTGCGTGCTCTCCTGAAGTCGAGAGACTCTGCCTTCAGAGCAGGGGACAGGGCGGCATAAAAATAGCAAGGGCCAAACTGTCCCGAGCCATCAGAGAGGCGAAGCGTACACACGCCCAGAGAATCCACGGCCACTTCCAGAACAGTGGAGACTCCCGGCGCATGTGGCAGGGCATTCAGGTGATCACCAACTACAGGACAACTTCACCTGCCTGTGACAGTGACGCCTCCCTTCCAGACGTGCTGAACGACTTCTACGCTCAGTTTGAGGCACAGAACAACACAACAGCGAGGAAGACCATCCCTCCTCCTAAAGACCAGGTGCTCTGTCTCACCATCGCTGATGTGAAGAGAACTCTATGCAGAGTTAACCCACGGAAGTCTGCTGGACCAGACAACATTCCTGGCAAAGTTCTCAGGGATTGTGCAGAGCAGCTAGCAGATGTCTTCACTGACATCTTCAACATCTCGCTGAGCAGCTCCTTCATCCCAACGTGCCTCATGACAACGACCATCGTCCCTGTGCCAAAGAAGTCTACGGTTTCCTGCCTCAATGACTATCGTCCCGTCGCACTCACACCAATCGCGATGAAATGCTTCGAGAGGCTCGTCATGAGGCACATCAAGACAGCTACCACCCTCACTGGACCCCTTGTCCTAACCGCTCCACAGACGATGCCATCACCACAACCCTCCATCTGGCCCTCACACACCTGGACTGTAAGGACTCCTACATTCAAATGCTGTTCATAGATTTCAGTTCAGCATTCAACACAATCATCCCTCAGCAGCTGATTAAGAAGCTAAGTCTCCTGGGCCTGAACACCTCTCTCTGCAACTGGATCCTGGATTTCCTGACTGGGAGACCTCAGTCAGTCCGGATTGGAAACAATATCTCCAGCACCACCACACTGAGCACTGGAGCTCCTCAGGGCTGTGTGCTCAGTCCACTGCTGTTCACTCTGCTGACTCACGACTGTGCAGCAACGCACAGCTCCAACCACATTGTCAAGTTCTCCGATGACACGACCGTGGTGGGTCTCATCAGCAAGAACGACGAGTCAGCATACAGAGAGGAGGTGCAACATCTAACAGCCTGGTGTAGAGCCAACAACCTCTCTCTGAACGTCGACAAGACTAAAGAGATGGTTGTTGACTTCAGGAGAACACATAGTGGCCATTCTCCGCTGTTCATCGACAGATCCTCGGTGGAGATCGTCAAGAGCACCAAATTCCTTGGTGTCCATCTGGAGGAGAACTGCACCTGGTCACTCAACACCACCTCCATCACCAAGAAAGCCCAGCAGCGTCTCTACTTCCTGAGGAGGCTGAGGAAAGCCCATCTCCCTCCCCCCATCCTGACTGTGTTCTACAGAGGGACCATGGAGAGCATCCTGAGCAGCTGCATCACTGCCTGGTTTGGGAACTGCACCGTCTCAGATCACAAGACCCTTCAGCGGATAGTGAGGACAGCTGAGAAGATCATTGGAGTCTCTCTCCCCTCTATCACGGACATTTACACCACACACTGCATCCGCAAAGCTAACAGCATTGTGGCTGACCCCACACACCCCTCACACACACTCTTACACACCCCACACACCCCTCACACACACTCTTACACACCCCACACACCCCTCACACACACTCTTACACACCCCACACACCCCTCACACACACTCTTACACACCCCACACACTCCTCACACACACTCTTACACACCCCTCACACACACTCTTACACACCCCACACACCCCTCACACACACTCTTACACACCCCACACACCCCTCACACACACTCTTACACACCCCACACACCCCTCACACACACTCTTACACACCCCACACACTCCTCACACACACTCTTACACACCCCACACACACACTCTTACACACCCCACACACCCCTCACACACACTCTTACACACCCCTCACACACACTCTTCACCCTCCTTCACACTCACTCACTCAGGACTGAACTGTATATCAACTCTCTGTCTCTCTCACACACAGATACACACACTCTCTCTTGACTGTGTGGACGCACACACGCACACACAATTTATATTGTATAAATTTATATATATTATATTTATGTTTATTTCTATTTGCACTACCTCAACCGCTGCTGTGTATTTTTGCACAATATTTTTTTTACATCATTTCATTTTATCTTATTTTATTTCACTTACATTCCAGTACATGTTCTTTTCTTTCTTTCCGGCGCTAAGTGTCCTGTGTTCTTTTTGTGTTGTCTTTCTTGTACTTATTGTCTTTTGCACTGTCTTGTCTATGCTCTGTTTGCACCTAGCGGCACACTGTGCACTTTACGTGGCTAAGACAAACTTCTGTCCTAGCTCTGTGGTGTTTTTTTTATGTTGAACTTTGTTGTTGTATGTTATGTAGCACCAGGTCCTGGAGAAACGTTGTTTCATTTCACTATGTACTGCGTCAGATATATGTGGTTGAAATGACAATAAAGCTTCTTGAATCTTGAAAAAGAAAAAAAAAGATGGACAAAAGCAATGCACAGACATTAAATGACCAACAGGGGGCAATATAACAATTGAAAATGAACCTTGTGTGGCGTACACACACACACACAAGCCTTGGAATTGAAGTTTACGCAAGCAGCAGTGTCGTTTTTTCCACCACTCTGTTATTAAACTGTTTCTTGAGCGATCTCGAGCGTGATTAAAAGAGCAGGCGCTGACCGAGGTCAGTCTCTCCATCACCACAACAACAACAACAACAAAAACAACACCACCACCACCTCTTTCAACCTTTCCATCTGCTGTTACAGTTTACAGTCCCTCGTTTCATTTAGACGCAGGAGAGAAGGCAGGTGACTGAAACCTTCACACACTCCTCCACTGCTAAACACATTACAGATAAAATGAAGACGTGAGCCTTGAGGTCAGCTCAGTGGACGGAGCCACAATGTCTCTCTTTTTTTTTCCTCCTTAGCAACCAAACGCTCTTTCTGCGTCTCCATGACGTTGTTCCCCGTGTTGCCATGACTATGACGCTGCTGTGCAATAAGCTGACATTACTGAGCTCTGTGAGAGAGAGCAGGAGTGTGGAGCTGAAGCACTTACAGGAGAAGCACAGACACAGACACACACACAAATACTCAAGCTCACAAACATACACAAACACACACAAACGTGCACACACATACACATGCATACACATACAAGCACACATACACGCATACGCGTGCACACGCGCACAGACACGCATACACACACACAGATGCATGCACACGCGCACACATACACACGTACACATGCACACAGACACACGTGCACACACATATATGCACGCACACACACAAAACTAAATGCACGCACACACACAAAACTACATGCACGCACACACACGTTTCACGTGCAGTCTCAGGCGGTTAGGGTTCACGCTGCTGTGTGCCGTAAGAGTTGTCTCTTACTTGTGTGTGTATGGCGGCCATCTTGCTGTAGGGCACGGGGAGGTTGGGCGCCGAGGTTGCGGGCGGTCTCGTGAACGAGGCTTTGTTCCGGTTCACACCATCGTAGGTTCCGGGGCGCGGCCTGCACACGTCCATGATGTGGAAACACGACTTCACACTACAAAGAGGAAAAAAAAACCCTGAAAAAGTGTGACAAAAATAAAACAGTCTTATATTTTTATTTACACTATAGTGCCAAAAGTATTGGGACACCCCTCCAAATCATTGAAATCAGATGTTGTTTTTCAGGGGTTGGGCTCGGCCCCTTAGTTCCAATGAAAGGAACTCTTAATGCTTCAGCTTCATACCAAGACATTTTGGACAATTTCATGCTCTTTGTGGGAACAGTTTGGGGATGACCCCTTCCTGTTCCAACATGACTGCACACCAGTGACCAAAGCAAGGTCCATAAAGACATGGATGAGTGAGTTTGGTGTGGAGGAACTTGACTGTCCTGCACAGAGTCCTGACCTCAACCCCATAGAACACCTTTGGGGTGAATTAGAGTGGAGACTGTGAGACAGACCTTCTCGTCCAACATCAGTGCCTGACCTCACAAATGTGCTTCTAGAGGAACGGTCAAAAATTCCCATAAACACACTCCTAAACCTTGTGGAAAGCCTTCCCAGAAGAGTTGAAGCTGTTATAGCTGCAAAGGACGGGACAACTCCATATTACATTCATGTGCATGTAAAGGCAGACGTCCCAAAACTTTTGGCCACAGTGGAGGATTAAAGTATTGGTGATAGATAAAGACTAAATCAGATCTCTTTTCATCTGGATGAGTGCTCACTGATTGCTGTGGGGGAAGTCCAGCAGGTGCTGCATGGTGACGAAGGGATGGTTGAGGACTTCACTGGGGACAATTCTCTTCTCCGAGTCGATCCATAACATCTTCTTTAGCAAGAGCACAAACTCTCCACGATCCACCTTCTCAGCCAACAAGTCACTGCCTTCCAGATTCATCACTAAATTCACCTGCAACAGCGACACACACCAGAGATTAACAACATGAAACTGAGGAAGGAAGGGGGCGGAGCTTCCAAGGGGTGTTGGTTAATATCGAAGGCTTAAATACATCTACACAACTGTCAATCATTACAAGTGCTAAGGGCTAAGTGATGTCATTAAATATTTCTGAAAGTCATATGCTTCAATTGATGGTACCATATCAGCCAAATGGTGGTTGTCATGGTAACATTCATATCAGCATTGTCTTTATTAGAATGAGTAAGAGACAATTTGAGGGCGGAGTTAATTTGCATGTCATGTATATTCATAGATTGTGGTATTTTTAATGAGAGTAATAAGAGTGAGTGTACTGAAACAGCTTTGCAGGTGGGTTTGTGTGTGTGTGTGTTACATACATGCGCAACATCATCCAAACAGCTGAAAATATACTTTCTGGCTTCCTTCGATTTCATTCCGGTTTCTGCCTCGTGTTCCTCTGTGGACTAAAAAAAAACACAATCAAAGTCATTACACTCTGTGCGTGTGTGTGTGTCTTTCTCTGTCTGTTTCTCTGTGTGTGTGTGTGTGTGTGTGTCTTTCTCTGTCTGTTTCTCTGTGTGTGTGTGTCTTTCTCTGTCTGTTTCTCTGTGTGCATGTGTTTGTGTGTCTTTCTCTGTCTGTTTCTCTGTGTGTGTGTGTGTGTCTGTGTCTGTCTGTCTGTTTCTCTGTGTGCATGTGTTTGTGTGTCTTTCTCTGTCTGTTTCTCTGTGTGTGTGTGTGTGTGTCTGTCTGTTTCTCTGTGTGCATGTGTTTGTGTGTGTCTGTGTGTGTGTGTCTTTCTCTGTCTGTTTCTGTGTGTGTGTGTGTGTGTCTGTGTCTGTCTGTTTCTCTGTGTGCATGTGTTTGTGTGTGTGTCTGTGTGTGTGTGTCTTTCTCTGTGTGTGTGTCTGTGTGTGTGTGTGTGTGTCTTTCTCTGTCTGTTTCTCTGTGTGTGTGTGTCTGTGTGTGTGTGTGTCTTTCTCTGTCTGTTTCTCTGTGTGCATGTGTTTGTGTGTGTGTCTGTGTGTGTGTGTCTTTCTCTGTCTGTTTCTCTGTGTGTGTGTGTCTGTGTGTGTGTGTGTCTTTCTCTGTCTGTTTCTCTGTGTGCATGTGTTTGTGTGTGTGTCTGTGTGTGTGTGTCTTTCTCTGTCTGTTTCTCTGTGTGCATGTGTTTGTGTGTGTGTCTGTGTGTGTGTGTCTTTCTCTGTCTGTTTCTCTGTGTGTGTGTGTCTGTGTGTGTGTGTGTCTTTCTCTGTCTGTTTCTCTGTGTGCATGTGTTTGTGTGTGTGTCTGTGTGTGTGTGTCTTTCTCTGTCTGTTTCTCTGTGTGTGTGTCTGTGTGTGTGTGTCTGTGTGTGTGTGTCTTTCTCTGTCTGTTTCTCTGTGTGTGTCTGTGTGTGTGTGTCTTTCTCTGTCTGTTTCTGTGTGTGTGTGTGTGTGTCTGTGTCTGTCTGTTTCTCTGTGTGCATGTGTTTGTGTGTGTGTCTGTGTGTGTGTGTCTTTCTCTGTCTGTTTCTCTGTGTGTGTGTCTGTGTGTGTGTGTCTGTGTGTGTGTGTCTTTCTCTGTCTGTTTCTCTGTGTGTGTCTGTGTGTGTGTGTCTGTGTGTGTGTGTCTTTCTCTGTCTGTTTCTCTGTGTGTGTGTGTCTGTGTGTGTGTGTCTGTGTGTGTGTGTCTTTCTCTGTCTGTTTCTCTGTGTGTGTGTGTCTGTGTGTGTGTGTCTTTCTCTGTCTGTTTCTCTGTGTGTGTGTGTGTGTGTCTGTCTGTTTCTCTGTGTGCATGTGTTTGTGTGTGTCTGTGTGTGTGTGTCTTTCTCTGTCTGTTTCTGTGTGTGTGTGTGTGTGTCTGTGTCTGTCTGTTTCTCTGTGTGCATGTGTTTGTGTGTGTGTCTGTGTGTGTGTGTCTTTCTCTGTGTGTGTGTCTGTGTGTGTGTGTGTGTGTCTTTCTCTGTCTGTTTCTCTGTGTGTGTGTGTCTGTGTGTGTGTGTCTTTCTCTGTCTGTTTCTCTGTGTGTGTCTGTGTGTGTGTGTCTGTGTGTGTGTGTCTTTCTCTGTCTGTTTCTCTGTGTGTGTGTGTCTGTGTGTGTGTGTGTCTTTCTCTGTCTGTTTCTCTGTGTGCATGTGTTTGTGTGTGTGTCTGTGTGTGTGTGTCTTTCTCTGTCTGTTTCTCTGTGTGTGTGTGTCTGTGTGTGTGTGTGTCTTTCTCTGTCTGTTTCTCTGTGTGCATGTGTTTGTGTGTGTGTCTGTGTGTGTGTGTCTTTCTCTGTCTGTTTCTCTGTGTGTGTGTCTGTGTGTGTGTGTCTGTGTGTGTGTGTCTTTCTCTGTCTGTTTCTCTGTGTGTGTCTGTGTGTGTGTGTCTGTGTGTGTGTGTCTTTCTCTGTCTGTTTCTGTGTGTGTGTGTGTGTGTCTGTGTCTGTCTGTTTCTCTGTGTGCATGTGTTTGTGTGTGTGTCTGTGTGTGTGTGTCTTTCTCTGTCTGTTTCTCTGTGTGTGTGTCTGTGTGTGTGTGTCTTTCTCTGTCTGTTTCTCTGTGTGTGTGTGTCTGTGTGTGTGTGTCTTTCTCTGTCTGTTTCTCTGTGTGTGTGTGTCTTTCTCTGTCTGTTTCTCTGTGTGCATGTGTTTGTGTGTGTGTCTGTGTGTGTGTGTCTTTCTCTGTCTGTTTCTCTGTGTGTGTGTGTGTGTGTGTGTCTGTGTGTGTGTGTCTTTCTCTGTCTGTTTCTCTGTGTGTGTCTGTGTGTGTGTGTCTGTGTGTGTGTGTCTTTCTCTGTCTGTTTCTCTGTGTGTGTGTGTCTGTGTGTCTTTCTCTGTCTGTTTCTCTGTGTGCATGTGTTTGTGTGTGTGTCTGTGTGTGTGTGTCTTTCTCTGTCTGTTTCTCTGTGTGTGTGTGTCTGTGTGTGTGTGTCTTTCTCTGTCTGTTTCTCTGTGTGCATGTGTTTGTGTGTGTGTCTGTGTGTGTGTGTCTTTCTCTGTCTGTTTCTCTGTGTGTGTCTGTGTGTGTGTCTGTGTGTGTGTGTCTTTCTCTGTCTGTTTCTCTGTGTGTGTGTGTCTGTGTGTGTGTCTTTCTCTGTCTGTTTCTCTGTGTGCATGTGTTTGTGTGTGTGTCTGTGTGTGTGTGTCTTTCTCTGTCTGTTTCTGTGTGTGTGTGTGTGTGTGTGTGTCTGTGTGTGTGTGTCTTTCTCTGTCTGTTTCTCTGTGTGTGTCTGTGTGTGTGTCTGTGTGTGTGTGTCTTTCTCTGTCTGTTTCTCTGTGTGTGTGTGTCTGTGTGTGTGTGTCTTTCTCTGTCTGTTTCTCTGTGTGCATGTGTTTGTGTGTGTGTCTGTGTGTGTGTCTTTCTCTGTCTGTTTCTCTGTGTGTGTGTCTGTGTGTGTGTGTCTTTCTCTGTCTGTTTCTCTGTGTGTGTGTCTGTGTGTGTCTTTCTCTGTCTGTTTCTCTGTGTGCATGTGTTTGTGTGTGTGTCTGTGTGTGTCTTTCTCTGTCTGTTTCTCTGTGTGTGTGTCTGTGTGTGTCTTTCTCTGTCTGTTTCTCTGTGTGCATGTGTTTGTGTGTGTGTGTCTTTCTCTGTCTGTTTCTCTGTGTGTGTGTGTGTCTGTGTGTGTGTGTGTCTTTCTCTGTGTGTGTGTGTCTGTGTGTGTGTGTCTTTCTCTGTCTGTTTCTCTGTGTGTGTGTGTTACCTTCAGTCTCCATGCAGCGTATGGGGAGTCAGACTCTCTGCAGAAGAAGCGAGACGTCTTGGTCCCCAGGTTCAGCAGGTTCTCTCCAGGTAAACCCTGTGTCTGGGAGATGTAGCGGATCTGAGAGAGAGAAAGAGAGAGAGAGAGAGAGAGGGAAATACAGAGAGGGAAAGAGAGAGAGGGAAAGAGAGAGAGGGAAAGAGAGAGAGGGAGAGTCAAGCTAAAATTATTTTCTTTCTTCTGTGGTGGACAACGTCACTCAAAATAAAATAAAACATTTCTTTCTTTATTTCTTTCTTTCTCTCTTTCTATAATACATTCAATCTTTTCTTTTTCTTTCTGTCTTCTTCTTGCAGTCCTGAGTCAGAGTCATGACGTCAGAGTCATGCTGCTGTAAAGAGAAACATCCATTAGACACCCAGTGTGACAGAAGAGCTCCTCGCTCTCTCTCTCTCTCTGTCACACACACACACACAGAGACATACACACAGAGACATACACACACAGAGATACACACACACACACAGAGACATACACACACATATACACACAGACATACACACACAGACACACACACACACACAGAGACACACAGATATACACACAGAGACATACACACACAGACATACACACACAGACATACACACAGAGACATACACACAGACACAGAGACACACACACACAGAGACATACACACACAGATACACACAGAGACATACACACACAGATACACACAGAGACATACACACAGACACAGAGACACACATACACAGAGACATACACACAGACACAGAGACACACACACACAGAGACATACACAGAGACACACACACAGACACAGAGACACACACACACAGAGACATACACAGAGACACACACACAGACACAGAGACACACACACACAGAGACATACACACACAGATACACAGAGACATACACACACAGAGACATACACACACAGAGACATACACACACAGATATACACAGAGACATACACACACAGAGACATACACACAGAGACATACACACAGACACACACAGATATACACACAGAGACACACACACAGAGACACACACACAGATATACACACAGACACACACAGAGACATATACACAGATATACACACAGAGACACACACACAGACACACACACACAGACACACACACAGATATACACACAGAGACACACACACAGACACACACACAGACACACACACACACAGACATACACACAGTGAAACACACACACAGACATACACACACACACACACCGACATACACACAGAGACATACACACACACACACACACACACAGACAGACTCTGACATTTCGGGGGCTTCTGGTCACATGACCTTAACCTTTCAACTCTGCACCATGCAGAATCGTGACTCAAGCCAAAACAAAATGGATGGAATTTCCTGAACATGACGTTTAAACACACACACACACACACACACACACAGGGAAAGCTCTGTGAAAGTGAAAGGGATCATGTAGGGAGCAGGAACTGTAAATAGCTAAGGATTTGGGATTTGGCCATGGTGTAAATTTTTCTTAGACACAAAACTTTCTATTTCACAAACAGCGCCGTTTCTGGAGCCTCAGTCATCTGTAATAATTAGAATCATTTCCTCTGAGCTGCAGAAAATCAAACATCCCTGCTCGGAATTAGCCGAGGCGGATCAGACGGGAAGCGAGCGCCGAATCCCGGGATGAAGTGTTTGTCCTGGCATGTTAAAGAGTGAAGCCACCGAGACACGATGAGTGAGCGGGTTCATCGGCATTCCCGACTCTTACATCAGCGAGCCGGAGTCAAAGCGGAATACCGGAATACTGAGGAGGAGGAGGGGGGAAAAGAAAAAAGAAAAAAAAACTTTGTTAAGAAGTACAGGGTCGTAACGGAATATTTGTGGCTTCCGAGCAGCGTGGAAGTGTGCGGCAGGTCCGAGCCTGCACGAGGAGTGACGGGAAAACCGACTTCGCTAAACCCTCCCACATCAAACACAAACACCGGGAGAGCGCCGGGTTACTGAGCTCTGACAGCTGCGTTTCTAAAACACTGCACGCCGAGCCGCGGGAAGGCCGTCGCTTCAGCTATTTATACTTTCTGCTGTGTGCGGTGGAACCCGACCCCCCCCATGAGGAAGGAGCGTGGACATGGGGAGGGGGTCTGGGGTTGTTTAAGGGGGTTTTGGGGGTAACTACAAGGTTGATGGGTGCTAAAAATATAAAAAATAAAACCCCAGCCCACTTCACACAGAAGTTCTGAGCGCCATTTTAATGTTCACGTTCACCGGACTGCAAAAAGACGACGAGAAACGGAGCGAGAGAGCGCTCTTCATTCTCACTCCTCCGCAGGAACACGGGTCACGGGGCCGTGTTACTGAGATCAGACTTCACACATAAATCATCGTGTGTGTGTGTGTGTGTGTGTGTGTGTGTGTGTGTATGGGAGGGGTAACGGTTGTAAAAATAAAACCACTCTAAAAGAAATTAAAAGAGGAAACACAAAATGGACGTGCAAACTTTCTCCACCAAAACCTTGACGGTAATGGTTTAGTAATTATCCTGATGAATATGCAATTTAGTGCAGTTCTACAAAACAAAGGACAAAATAGTGGGCGGAGACTATGCAAATTTATTCCGAGTGTATGACCTGCAGCGTGAGTCACTACAGGAACAGGTAAATTTGTGGAAGTCACTGAAAACAATTGCACCTTTTTATTAAAAAACGTCTTCAAAGATGGCTTCATGATGGTTTTATATTTATTTTTGAACCATACTACAATTAAATTCAATCTTAAATCTGAATCTCTCTGGCTCTGGATATTATTCCATTCAGCTGCAACACAGACCCCATGTTTACATTTTTATGAATGCGCTTGTTTTAATGCGTTACAGTTTATAAAGTAACAGCTGGTTCAAAGGGGCGTGCATAGCAGACTGTCATTTTTTGGGTTTAATCTATTATTAAAAAAAAGTTACAAAACACCGGATGTTCTCCCCGTGCTTGGTGGGTTTCCCCCGGGTGCTCCGGTTTCCTCCCACAGTCCAAAGACATGCTTCTAGGCTGATTGGAGTCTTTAAATTGCCCATAGTGTGTGATTGCGTGAGTGAATGTGTGTGTGCGCCCTGCGATGGGTTGGCACTCCGTCCAGGGTGTATCTTGCCTTGATGCCCGATGACAGGCTCCCCTTGACCCGAGGATAGATCGGATAAGCAGTACAGACAAAACACTCCTAAAACGTTAAAAGACCCTGAGTGTTTCCAACGCAAACTAGTATTTTGGTGTTGTGTTTATTAGCTGAACTAGCTAATAAAGTAGCAGAATTATCTAGGGGCAGTGGTAGCTCAAGTGGTTAAGGCTCTGGGTCGTTGACCAGAAGATCAGGGTTCAAACCCCAGCACCACCAAGCTGCCACTTTTGAGCCCTTAAGGCAAGGCCCCCAACCCACCCTGCTCCAGGGGCACTGTATCATGGCTGACCCTACACACTGACACCAACCCCCAAGGATGGGATATACAAAGAAAGAATTTCACTGTGCTGTAATGTATATGTGACAAATAAAGACAACTTAACTATTCATGTTCGATAGTGAAATTGATAAGAAATTCAACACACTCTAAAGAACAACACGACTACACTCCAAGGGGAAAGGTGTCACTGATTCAACTGGCAAATGAAAATAAACAAACAACATATATTAATAGAATAAAAAGTGAACTATGGTGAAACACATTTCCAGCGCTCTCAGTCCTCTCCACCAGGCTCTTTAAATTTCCTTCAGGATTTTGAGAACGAGTATAAAGTGTAATCTCGAGCACTAGGACGGCAGGAGGGCGGGGTGTGAATCTGACGCCTGCTTGTAAAAATACCTCCGTGTTTGTGCAGTGGGCTTAAGGAGGGCTTTAGAGTATAATGGGGCAGGATAAATACAGAGAGCTAGCGTGTGCTGAGCTAGAAACCTCACAGCAGCACTCGGGGAGATCCATCACACGTTTAAACACTCGCAACTTCTCTTCCTGCGAGCCTTCCCCAGAAACAGTTCTAATCTGGGCCTGTTGCTGCCCGCCCGTCCCTCACTCACACACACACACACACACACACACACACACACACACACACACAGTCGACAAAGCTTCCCTGTAGAGTCTCAGAAGGTTGCTGGAGACAGGAGGGGCGGAGCTCAAGAAGACTGTAAGCAAGTCATACACACGCTGTCCCAAACACACACACACACACAGAGAGAGAGAGAAAGAGAGAGAGAGAAAGCAGGACTGTTTGTACAGAGAGAACATGCCACAGCTCGATGAATAACAGATGACGTAGTGCAGAAAACACACGGACGAGCAGGGACTCGGAGACCGACGCTCTCAGATCACACCCACTCCGACTCGGCAGCCGTCATTTCTGTGTTTATTCGTAGTTTTAGTCAAACTGTGTTTAAATTAATCTGAACAAAAAATTCCTGCAGATTTACAAAAGTTTCTTGTGTACATTGATAAACACGAACAGGAAATTGTAGCACAGTGGTTAAAAGGAGATGGGCGAATGATCAGAAGGTTGTGAGTCTGTATCCCAGGACCACTGTTGGGCCCCTGAGCAAGGCCCTTAATTATTCAGTTGTATAAATGAGATAAATATATGTCACTCTGGATAAGGGCGTCTGCCCACAGCAATTTCACCAACAATTACAATTTGTTCCTCATTAAAGAATATCATTTCATACCCGGACAGGGACAGAGTCTTCGACAGAGCAGGGACAAAGTCAGGGTCTGGCACAGGGACAGGGTCTGGGACAGGGCACGGACAATGACCATGTCTGAGATAGGGACAGGGCAGGGACAAACACAGTGTCTGGGACAGGGCAGGGACAAAAACAGTGTCTGGGGCAGGGTAGGGACAAAGACACTGTCTGGAACAGGGCAGGGACAAAGACAGTGTCTGGGACAGGGCAGGGACAAAGACAGTGTCTGGGACAGGGCAGGGACAAACAGTGTCTGGGACAGGGCAGGGACAAAAACAGTGTCTGGGGCAGGGTAGGGACAAAGACACTGTCTGGAACAGGGCAGGGACAAAGACACTGTCTGGAACAGGGCAGGGACAAAGACAGTGTCTGGGACAGGGCAGGGACAAACACAGTGTCTGGGACAGGGCAGGGACAAAAACAGTGTCTGGGGCAGGGACAAAGACAGTGTCTGGGACATGGACTGGGTCTGGGACAGAGCAAGGACAAAAACAGTGTCTGAGACAAGGACAAGATCTGGGACGGGGCAGGGACAAAGACAGTGTCTGGGACAGGGACATTTATCCATTTGTAGTTACATTTAATGTTGTGGATTATGTGTGAAAGTTAGTTCCTATATAGCAGCTATAAACCTGCAGGCGTTTCCTCAGCAGATGAACTTTATTCCATCTCAAAGCTCCAAAAACAAGACAGACAAAAAAACAAGACACTGCAAAAAGTAAAGACTGTTGCTATAGCAATACAAGCTGTTACTACAGTAATGATAAGGTGTTGCTGAGGTAGAGGGCAACTGCTAGTGTTAAGACTTATTATTATTACTATTATTATTATTATTACCTGGTCATACTCCAGAGCCCCGGGGTACAAGGGCCAGCCCAGGAACAGCTCCGCTATCACGCAGCCCAGTGACCACATGTCTATGGCTTCACAAAAAGGCAGGCCCAGGATGATCTCCGGAGCCCTGAGAGACACAAACAGCACATCAGAACTCAATCAGAGGCACAGATCAATCCCAAGAGTAAACATAGTCTTAATAACATGCAGGGGATGAACACACGGCCAGGCGTTTAAACATCCTCTCTCATAACATCTAAACACAGCCTGATGACTGCTGTTGTGAGTTGCAGCTTGGGTGGAACCTGGAACAAATACAGCACCGGAGCAGGAGTGCCAGCAGTGCAGAAAAGAAAATCCTTTCAGGAAGAGCACTGGGGCAGTATATCTTTACCCCAGAAATTTACCTCAGCATAATGTATGGCAAAAACACAGATAGGGACAAAGAAAGGGACAGTGACAGGGTCTTAAGCAGGATCTAGGTCAGGGACAGTGTCAGTGCCTGGAACAGAGTCAGGGTCTGGAACAGAGTCAGGGTCAAGGACAAGTTCTGGGACTGGGACAAAGACTGGGACAAGGACATAGACAATATCAGGGGCAGGGTCTGGGACAAAGACTTGGACAGGAACATGGGCAGGGTCAGGGACAGGAACATGGACAGGGTCAGCGATTGGGACAGGAACATGGACAGGGTCTGGGACAAAGACAGGGAGATGCCGTGCTAACAGAATACATGACAAACTCTTACTGATCTGCAGTCTGCAATAATGTTTGGATTTAGATGAAAAAAGTTTACTTTATTCTCATGAACAGAGAGCACCCTCAATCTGCAGTCCAGTCCATGACCACATCGTGGTCTCACATCATTTAACAAACTCACACAGTACATAAAACATACAACCAGTACTACATAAACTGCTACATTACTGAATAAACTACTAAACAATAACTACTGAATACACAGACTACTACTTTTTATAAAACTAAATTAATCACGTTATATACTACTGAATAAAACACAAAACTACTGAATAATCAAAAAAAAATAGTGAGAACTGAATAAGCTATTAAAATAACTACTGAATGTTGAGTTTCAGCACATGTAGCCCCGCCCACAAACACACTATACTGCCAAAGGTTATGGGACACCCCTCAAAATCATCAGGTGTTGTTTTTCAGGGGTTGGGCTCGGCCCCTTAGTTCCAGTGAAAGGAACTCTTAATGCTTCAGCTTCATACCAAGACATTTTGGACAATTTCATGCTCTTTGTGGGAACAGTTTGGGGATGACCCCTTCCTGTTCCAACATGACTGCACACCAGTGACCAAAGCAAGGTCCATAAAGACATGGATGAGTGAGTTTGGTGTGGAGGAACTTGACTGGCCTGCACAGAGTCCTGACCTCAACCCCATAGAACACCTTTGGGATGAATTAGAGTGGAGACTGTGAGACAGACCTTCTCATCAGTGCCTGACCTCACAAATGTGCTTCTAGAGGAACGGTCAAAAATTCCCATAAACACACTCCTAAACCTTGTGGAAAGCCTTCCCAGAAGAGTTGTTATAGCTGCAAAGGGCGGGACAACTCCATATTACATTCAAGTGCAGGTAAAGGCAGGTGTCCCAAAACTTTTGGCAATGTAGTATTTGGTTGACAAGCTGAAAATATCACTGTCTGTATAATCAGCATCCAGATGAAGTTTATTATTATAAATCTTTTTAAACAGTTAATTTTTCGGAGATATTCTGAGATGGAGAGAGGTGTGCTGCAGCGTCTCGGGGTCAGTTAACATTTCAGGGGTTTTAGATTAGCCTGATGATGGGAGTGATGCGGTCACGCCACGCGAGGTTGAGGGTGATGCAGCTCCACTCCGAGCTCGTTAGTGCAACCCGAACTGACAGCTTAGTGTTACTCGGGTTACACCGGTGTCTCGTTACTGCTGTAAGCGTGACTGCCTGCGAGCCTCCTACAGCGTGTACACAAAAGATGAAACCCTGTATGCCATGACTCTGCCTCCGAGCACATCCACGCTAGCGTTCATTCACCGCTCCACACCTGACAGCCCTTCAAGAGGAAGAACGCCGAGCTGGTAAAAACGCAGAAAACAGTGAAAAACCCCCCCAAAAAAAACCTATATTCCAAAACACCAATTCCTATATTCAGTCAGTAAAGTATTACATTTGATATTTGATTGTAGGAAATGATTTATCTTTTTATCTCCTCAGTGAAAATTGCATTACTGGCATTCTAAATATACAGAGATAAAAAACATGATGTTAAATATTTAAATATATACACATTTAACATTTATTGCTAGATTTCACATTAGTGAACTTAAAACATCCTCCATTTCGCATGACAGGAAGTGAGGACGAAGCGTCGGCAAATAAACAAGACAAAAAGTTTAGATGAGATCACTGTCACAAAGATTGCTGAGACAAGATGACGGAAAAGGGGCGGGGCTTCCAGGCATGTCAGTCAATCAGCAGTGATGATGGTGAAACATCAAGAAAACGTGAGGGATTTACACGCAGAGCAGGGTGTTAGATTGTAGTAGCAGACTGATGTCTCATTATAGCTCAATCATGACTGAAATAAACAGAACAGCTTCCTGTATCCTTATTACACAATGCTCTATCATTCCAGTTCTCTATTTTTAAGCCACAAACGTCCCCAATCTCCTCTTTCCTGCTGTTTAAAACACGCTTCCTTAAATTACCATGTCTACACACACACACCACTTTAATCCAATATTTGTCTTTTATTTATAGCGCTTGTTCCAGGGGGCGTGGCTAAGCAAGCTTGATCCTAACTAGGTCACGTGACCATATACACTATATTGCCAAAAGTCACTCATCCATGTCTTTATGGACCTTGCTTTGGTCACTGGTGTGCAGTCATGTTGGAACAGGAAGGGGTCATCCCCAAAGTCTTCTCACAAAGCATGAAACTTCTTGGTATGAAGCTGAAGCATTAAGAGTTCCTTTCACTGGAACTAAGGGGCCGAGCCCAACCCCTGAAAAACAACACTTGAATTTGGAGGGGTGTCCCAAAACTTTTGGCAATAGCGTGCATGGTTATGCTAGGAACTCAACAAACGTACCTAAAATTCCCAGAAGCATCACTTTTAACATTGTCTGTGTTTTTCATTGAACTAATTTTACTTTTGGTGTGAGACAATAGAAAAGTGTTCATCATCTAAGAATAAGAATAAGAATAAGAGGGCGATGATACGACAGTGTCAGGGTTTTCCAGACGGGGGACGTTTCGGAAGTGTTCAGATCTAACTGAGAAGAAGTCATGATGAGAAGAATAATAAGACAAGTGCGAGTGAGCTCAGTTTTAAAATGTTTATCTGTGATGTTAATGGGGCATGAAATGATTCCTGGAATCCAACCGGGCAGTCGCTTTAGATCCATCGGTCTGATCTAAAATATTACACTAATATTTCACTTTCACATCTTTACTGAAAGGGAGTGTCCTGGCCGTATATATGCAGAAACTTCCTGTACCGTCTCTTATTCTGAACATTACAGTGAACATTCCGATATAAAGCAGACACCAGGATGTGTGGTCTGATCTCCCTTCTGACCTCCTTATAGCCATTTTCCACACGGTATCAAATCCAGGATCGTCACGTGAGCTGAACTACAAGATTCTCAATTTGGTTCCTCTAGGAGTGGGCGGAGCTATAAATAGAACAGATCGTCGATTGGCTAGAGTGGCTTTTCTTCATGAATATTCCCAGAGTTTTATTTCATTTAGCCTTAAAAAACATTTGTAATCTTTTAAATATATCTATAAATGTCGGCTGACCAGTGGAGACACTCCTTTTACCCCATGGAGTCCCGTGTATTTGTACATTGAGGATATCACTTTCTCATCAGCATCAGCGTGGTAAAAACAGCCGAGGAGTCACGGTGCTGCAGAGGTTTAACGTTTCCCGATATTGAAGCCAGCTCTTTTCCAATTAGAAGGTGAAGCTGAGGAGATTTCAGTATAAATATAGCACTTCTGATGTCATCCAACGCTCATGTACCTCATCTCTAGTGCTTATTGAGGAATTCCACCCAATTTTCTTTTTCTTTCTTTCTTTCTTTCTTTCTTTCTTTCTTTCTTTCTTTCTTTCAAAGCTACAGTGTTTGTGGAAATTAAAAGAACGAAGCTGGGTGTATCTACATGACCTATACAGTGCTTGTCACCAAAAAGAAATCTATTTTCGGAAACACACCTCATTTTAATCCTGTATTTGTTCTTTATTGTAAGCGTTTGTTCTAAGGGGCGTGGCTGAAAACGTTTGATCATAACCAGGTCATATGACCATATATGGACATGTACAGCTACACACTATTGCCAAAAGTTTTGGGACATCTGCCTTTACATGCACATGAATGTAATATGGAGTTGTCCCGCCCTCTGCAGCTATAACAGCTTCAACTCTTCTGGGAAGGCTTTCCACAAGGTTTAGGAGTGTGTTTATGGGAATTTTTGACCGTTCCTCTAGAAGCACATTTGTGAGGTCAGGCACTGATGTTGGACGAGAAGGTCTGGCTCACAGTCTCCACTCTAATTCATCCCAAATGTGTTCTATGGGGTTGAGGTCAGGACTCTGTGCAGGCCAGTCAAGTTCCTCCACACCAAACTCACTCATCCTTGTCTTTATGGACCTTGCTTTGGTCACTGGTGTGCAGTCATGTTGGAACAGGAAGGGGTCATCCCCAAACTGTTCCCACAAAGAGCATGAAATTGTCCAAAATGTCTTGGTATGAAGCTGAAGCATTAAGAGTTCCTTTCACTGGAACTAAGGGGCCGAGCCCAACCCCTGAAAAACAACACCTGAACTCAAAACTTTTTGGCAATATAGTGTAAGTAGAAAGAACCATCGTACAAATCCCTGGAGGAGTCCCTGCTCCAACACGTCATTTTAACACCGTCTTTATTTTTTCTGAGTTGAACTCATTTTGGTTTTGGTGCAAGATGAAAGAAAAGCATGATGAACTCTTCCTGAGGAGATCTTAACATATCCATGATTGATATAAATAACTGAGGAAGGTTAGAAACGGTCATGTATTAATCGGTGGCTGCGATTCAGCTTCATATCGTATCAGATTCTGTGGCATCGTCACATACGGAATAGCTGTCTTTGCAAATGATGGAGATTTGAAACGGCGTTTTGAAAGGAAGTGAGGTGGACGTCTGATCTTACCGTGACTAAGTGTGACTCTCGAACAACTCTAACGATAACGAACTTGAACGCAGATCATTGATGTTCTCCGAGAGAGAAAAAAGAAGAGATCTGAGCAGATCATTGATGTTCTCCGAGAGAGAAAAAAAGAAGAGATCTGAGCAGACACTTCGTTCCAACACCTCTCTGATCCGAGACAAAGCGTCCAACATGACTCCCGTCCCGACTTCAGAGTCCACAAAAGATAAGAATCTTCTTCATGCTTGTAGAGACACCAAAACTCTGACCACCCCCCCACATCATATGTGCTAGTAGATTAGACCTGGTCTCAAACTGATGAATTTGTGCATATGTAAGTAAAAAGTAGTGATAAAGGAAGGATAAAGTATAAAGGAAATGATATCACAGAGCAGCACCTGTACAACAGGAAATGACCTCAGAACCCTGCGTAGCTTTAATCCTGTCCAAATACGGCTTCAGACGGCTAGAACCTCGCTATTACATATTTCTTTGCTCCTCTGTGTCTTAATTTCTGTCTGGATCAGCCATGTTGGTGTTTGTCTCCTTCTTCCTCTGATAATGCTACAAGCTGAATTATCCCCCAGTCACAACACAATAAAACACCTCCTTCTCGACTACTTTGGGATCATTATTTTATTGTATTTTCAAGTTGCTGGAAATTGTGTTCATCTCAAACTGAAATTAAAGCCTCTTCTCGGCTCCGATTGGACGCCTCGTCACATGACCATTTGATACGAACACGGTCTGATCCAATCCGAGCTCCAGCATCGCTTTAATTCATGGTTTAACTATAAATCTTGATGGAATTACATGAACTCTTCATCTCGTGCAGCCTCACTGAAGTCAGCTGTGTGTGAAGTAAACGTAATGCGGTGTGGTTTAATCCGTGTATCTGATGTGTGCAAAGCAGCAAAGAATTTAAAGATTAATTCCCTCAGCTGACTCAGAGGAAATGACTCTTCTTGTAATTTTTTTTCCTCCCGGAACGCAAGAGCAGAACTGAGAGAAAGCGCGATAAATAAAGCGGCTTTGTGATTACGATCTTTAGAAAAGCTTTCAGTAACAAATCAGTGAAGGAACCAAGCTCAGAAACAATCTTTAGGTTTGGTAATAATGTCATTTCGTTTTTTTTTTTTAAATGAGCGGTTGAGTAATTCCTCTTTTCTCCGTATGCTCTGTCGTACATCAGATTAGTGTCCTGTGATAAAGGGCACTTCTGACATCCTGGGCAAGTTGCCTGTGCTCATTTTAGTCTCCGTAGTGTGCCAGCGCTATGCTCAGCATTTTGTTTCTCTACTCTGGCTTTAACTCCTGCTCCATTGCAAGAAGCCTGGAGACTTCTGCAGAACTTCATCCCACCGAGGAACAATGCTGCAATGCTCCACTGGACTGGGAATTCATGAAAAGTTCGATCTGCTCAGTGCTTCAGCTTGAAAAATAAAACAACTGATAGACGAAGCAAAATCTTATCTGTAAGTCTGAGCTATGAGAAGATTGACATCTGCGTGATGAGTGAAGGAATTGATTTAGAACATGCATCGGTGCATCTGGGCTGAAATCTGCAGCAGATAAAACCATTAAACAACACAGCTTCACAAATTTTTTATCAAGAATAAAAAAAATGTACAGAGAATTCTCTTTCATTGGGGTGAATTACAGTGGAGACTGTGAGCTATGCCGTCTCGTCCAAAATCAGTGCCTGACCTCACAAATGACCGCGCTTCTTCTAGAGGAATGGTCAAAAATTCCCATAAACACACTCCTAAACCTTGTGGAAAGCCTTCCCAGAAGAGTTGAAGCTGTTATAGCTGTAAAGGGCGGGACAACTCCATATTACATTCATGTGCATGGAAAGGCAGACGTCCCAAAACTTTTTGCAAAGCTGTAGCTAAATAATTGCTTTAATTGGTGAAATAATCTAAATAAATAAACAAACAAAAAGACAACAACAGCTGCTAGAAGAGCGTCCAAAATACTTCCGGAGAAGTCCGTGCGATAGAGCATGTTCTTCTCCCCTCGGTGGTTTACAGGCTGCTGTGGGAATGGGTCGAGGCTGCACTGCTACAGGAAGTGATCCCGAGACCTGAGCACTGATCAACGGATCTCACCGACTTGTGGGAAAGAATTTAACATCAGGAGAAGAGGTTCGTCTCCCAGGAATAAAAATAAAATAATAATAATAATAATAATAATAATAATAATAATAATGAAACACAAAATATTTTATTTATGTAATTAATTAATTTATTTTATCTCAATTAAGTTACTTTATCTTAAAATTGAAATAAAGCAAAAGGCTTTAATTTTAATGGTTAAGCTGAACTAAATAAATATATTATATAATATATAAAATATTTTGTGCGTCTTATTTTTTAATGATTATTATTACAAAAATATAATACATTACAAATCTAGTGCCTATTTCTACATTTCAGAAATTTGTGTTCAATACAGCAATATAACTTCGATATCATGATCAATTTCTTATTTTTTAAATAATTAAACAAACTGCCTTGAAGCAGCTGATTTATTCTAAACTAAATGTGATGGACAAACTCTCGCTTTACTGAACTGAAACTCCAGTGACTTTTCAGTTTTATTTTTGTTTAGATATAAAAAGCAAAAGTGAATTTCCAAGAACTGTGAGGAAATGAAACATGCAACACAAACGAGGAAGAAGAGGAAGAGGAGGAGGACTGTGGTGCTTCGTTTTGATTCATAACAATAATCCTGGGTTTAACATCCGAGTAAAATAAGAAAAAAAGAGTTTTAAATTTAAATACACTATATTAAATACACTGGCCCCTTAGTTCCAGTGAAGGGAACTCTTAATGCTTCAAGACATTTTGGACAATTTCGTGCTCTGTGGATGTGAAGCACTGTGTTCTCCACAGAACCCTCAACAACCGAATGTCAGAATGTCACTGGTGCCTCTAAATGATTTTGTGTTTGTAAAAACAAGTGTGTCTGAAAGAAACAGAAGGGGTTGAAACCTCTTGAGAGGAACAAGCACTTCCTCTTTTTCCTCCTAAAAGCCAGGGGATGAGAAGAAGAGAGGAAAAAGGAGGAATGAGCATTCTTCTTGGCACAGACTCCTCATCCTGCCTAGGATCACAGAACAAAAGCGTGACATCAGCTGCACAGAAATGTCCCCACCGCGTTCTCTCACACCGAGAGCAAGAAGCTTTCATCCATCCCTTTCTTCTCAACCACAAAACCCTCTCAGCGAGCTCTGAGGACTCTCCCCAGCGCCGCTTCCCACACCGAAATGAAGCGAATTAGACTGCGGATTGGTTAGTGACCCAATAGTATAACAATGCGGAAGGTTTGTTTACTCAGTTGCCAGATAGAGCAGAATTAAGCGGGCTCTCATGAATGAATGATGAGTCCGGGGTTTCAGTCTTCCACACAGTAACCGTGTAGCACGCAAATTACACACGATGGCCAACCCTGAGGAGGAACGACGCAGCATCCTTCTCTCACAGATCAGTGTGTGTACTGTTTATGGGGGATAACCAAGCTGCTTGGGCTTTTTTTATTTATTTATATTTTCATCAAATTTCAGATTACTCAGAATGTGTATGCTTCCTTATTCTAGGAAATAAAGATATGAACAGAAATTATAAAGGCAGTGAACGTTTTCTTTTTTTCTGGTAACCAAAACAGACGAATAGCAGATTTTTTTCTCTCTCAGAGGTTACCGTAAAACCCTGAATATATATCCGAACACACCCAGTACACACCCACACACAAACACAGGTATTTTATTTCACTTTAATGAGCAGAGACGTCATGTCAGAGCATCTTTCACGCGAGAAGTCTGAGTCGATACGAGAGCATCGATGAACAATGACGTGAGATGACCGAAAGGGGGTGGGGCTAGATGAGTCCTTCTATGTTCATACGCCAACTTATGATGTTTAATTTTTAAAAATAAAACTCTTTTGCATCTTTTTCACAGCAGAATAGCTCGATGTGGAGCTTTAACACAAAACACAAAGGATTTCTGATGAAGCTGACGTCAGCCTCTGCGTGTTTATCGTTTAAAAGAGCTTGATTAGGGTCTGCTGGACTTTTCCATTAACGGAAATGAATAGCAGAGTCATAATAAAGAGTCATAAAATGTTGTAGACACACTTTATGTGGAAGATTCGGTGCACGACCCCTTTAACTCAGAGAACTATGAGAAAATTGAATCGAGGAGACCACGCTCTCACCCCGCCTAACACCTTTTGGCGCAGGCTATCTGTATTCTGGCTGCTAAAAGCAACAAAAACAGCTGACTATTTAGGTTTGTGACCTTGACCGAGGGGCTGGAGCGATCTCTCCAGCATGCATTTCATCCTGACTCACTTCACTCCAATTGCCAGAGCACTTCACCATCTATAGAAGTCAAACTGCGTTGGCGAGCCTCCCGTCAGCTAATTTTAGGCCCGGCCCTCGTCTCCCCCCCTTTCCATCTGTATGTTTGGGTATTTACTCTCACTGGAGAAGCAGCAACAGCAGGCGCAGCCCGGCCATCATCAGCGTGTCACATGCCAAGATTTTCGGCTGGAGGTTAAAAGCCACGCTCGAAGCTGGAGGCTTTCCTCACAGGGTTTCAAAGAGTAGCAGCAAGAAGCAATTCATTTGTAAATATCATAACTACAATGAAACTATTACATCAGAAAATCAATAATCAATATTACCACATCCATGATACTGTGATAAACGTATGAACTACTAATCAGTATTACATACATAGTGTATCGCTAAGCTGTCTTCGAACGTTATTTAAGCCATACTGCCGAGCCCTAGCGTCAATGCTAATTAAGCCAAAGTTGCTGTGTTCTTCAGAGAGCTCCCAGTAAGGACATGTGCTGTGGAACGCAGTGCTCCATGTAAACATTCTCACAGGACTGAAGCTCTCATTGAGATTAACTGGGTCAGTCTTGATTATGCAACACGGAATTCAGGTTCATTTTTCTTACCTCGAGAAAGAAAACACAGACCAGACGCCCAAACTCAGCTGTCACGGCTTGTTTTTGAGTCTAAAATCTGACCGGTTTATAATGCATAATTAGGGCCCGAGTGTCTAAACTGGAAATGTGTTATTGTTCTTATTCTCAGTTGTTTTTGCATGCTTAAGAAGCCCACAACATTTGGCACTGGGATCAAAAGCGCTGGCCATTTTGGATTAGGCGAAGGCTTGGACATGGATGTGGGCGTGGGCGTTGCCCTGGGGCTCGCCCGTGACGCAGTTCTTTATATCACACACACCAAATCTGGAACACATCTTGGTCTTTTTCAGACACAATCACAGCCTTCGTCTCCACTCAACAGGAAGTCAGCAGATTTGGATTTTGTACATTGTGACAGGTACTTGACACTTTTACATGCTACGTGTGAACAACTCATGAGACAGAAATACTATTTGGTTAGCATGACATCACGACATTCTAGGCTAAAACCGTGTTGCTATAGTAAGGCTAACAATTAACACATCACAGCGCTGGAACAGGAAGTGGGACATAACTCTACTGTGCATTGTGGCAATAAAATGGACACTGCTGCACCCTTGATGCTTGGACCCACCAATCGCTGCTCGCTATTATAACTTTATTTGTTAATTTACAAGAATACTGCAGTTAACAGGATCCAAATGGACACGCAAGAGGCCAGAGCGGCTATAAAGGGAAACGATAGATATGACAGTTACTATGTAACATTCAGAAGGAAAATGTCAACCTTCAGACCTTTTATCCCCTATATTTAGCTATTCTTAGAGAAACACTTGTGAAAACAAACACACTGAATCTTTGGTTGCTGCTAAATACATGTCTGTCTTCTTCATTTTGTCTTGGGTGTGCAAACTTTTACACTCTACAAATCAAAAGACAGACATTACTGCGCAGAAACAAATAAGTGAAAAAAAAGTTTCTCGAAATGTTTAAACAGATGGGAACTCATTTAAAAGGAATGTCTTTTAAATTCAAAACGACGTCAAGACTTATAAAGTTTGCATATGAGTCTTTCATTAAATTCGTCTCTTTCCTCCCAACAGTTATTGCATTTTTCTTTGGTTAAAAAAAAGCTATTGTGTTGGAGCATGTTTTCAGAAAGGCCGCTTCCTTTCCCATACTAACGGTCTATAACTCCCCTCCTCTTTCTGGCAGTAACACTGTTTTACAGAATTGGTATGTGGTTCCTGAACAGACAGGATGTTTGTCATAGATGAGATTTCCTTGCCAGCAGTTTTATAAGACCTCAAATGTTATTTGACCTGATAAAATGCAGAAAAAATGCAGTAAGGCTTTAAAACAAACCCCCAAACATCATTAGTGTGTTATTACTGTAAAGAATACCCAGGCGTTGGATTTACCTTTTACAATATTGCAGTACTAATATTTAAGTATGGGCATTTCAGGAAAGGGGAGAGAGAAAAACAATAATAGTCTGATTCTGATAATATCGTATCATGACATCGGCCAGTGTTGCACAGAAAAAGTCTTTTTATTGGAGACAGACTCCAGAAAACCCAATGCTTCATAGAAGAATCAGGTCGAAACAAAGTCTACGGGACAGACGATATATTTGTCGTCCCTCTAAGAATGCTTAGCTGGTCAGGACTTTTTTAAGGATTTATCCGCTGATAAATCCTTGTTGTGGTAAGACTATACAAGATCTAGCCAATATCAAACACCAAAATCAATCAAACGTTTAAATAAGTGCAGCCTGTGCACTTAACCTGAACAAAACTCCATGCATTAACCTTCCGTACATACCTGTAGTACCGCGACTGGAGGTACGTGGAGCAAACGGCTTTGGAGACATGGCTGGCGGAACCGAAGTCTATGACTTTCACCCGGTACGGCTGTCGAACAGGATCCACAAGCATAATGTTCTCAGGCTTCAGATCAGCATGGATCAGACCCATGGCCTTCAATTTCTTGAGTGCGGTAGCCACTTGCTGAAGAATGGGCCGTATCACCTTTAGAGGCAGCGGGCTGAATTTGTTCTGCTTGAGGAAATCATATAGGTTCTGCTCAAGCATCTCGAACACCAGGCAGGTATGATTGCGGTGCTGGAAGCACTCGAAAGCCCGCACCAGGTTATGCTCATCTGCGTTCTCTCCGCTCAGACGGGCCAAGATGCCGACCTCGATCTGGCCCTGCCGTGCGTAGGATGGGTGATTTTTCAGGATCTTTATCGCCACCACCTCACCGGTGCCTCGTTTCCAGCATTTGACCACCTGACCAAAGGTACCACGGCCAAGGAAGTCCAGCACCTCATAGGTGTTCTTCATTGAACAAAGCACCTCATGTTGCACCAGCTGGTAGTCGCCGTCTCCGCTGCCAGTTCCACCGCCTTGTTTCACTGGCCCCGCTGCTACGGCTGCCGGGACTGCAACTGGTGGGTTCCCCACGTTCGTTTGCAACATTGCAGGCAACATTGACAGGTCCTCCACTATCTGCATGGCGTTTCCCTGGTTCTCCAACTCCTCGCTCTTACGTTTCAAACCGCATCGCTGGGAACCATCTGCCAAGTTGGAACTACAGTCGTCTTCTTCCTTGTCCTCGTCGTTCCCTCCACCGGCAACTCCTTCTCCCCCACTACTCCTGTTGTCCTCACCCCTGACCCCTCCAGATGCCCCTGTAGCTCCACTGCTGCTCCTGCCTTTTTCCAGATGTTTCAGCTCTTTGCCCTGTAAAGGGACACCTCTTTCTTGGTGATGTGCTGCTGCACTGGTTGGTTGTCGTTGTACACCTTGTACAGCGACAGTCTGCACTGGAAAGTCCCCACGGTTTCTGCCCCCTGCAAAGTCCCGTGTCTTGTACGTCGGTGCAAATTTCGTTGGCTGTCCGATGCCAAGGGTTCTACCATTCAAAAAAGTCAGTGGGAAGGCCCTCTCATGGTAAACACAGTTGTTGGGTTCGACTTTAAGTTTCTTCACACTGCAAAAGGCACTTGTCTGAGTTTGATAAACATGTGGTGGGTAGACCAAGACTTGTGAGGCCATACCTGCAAAAACAGAAAAGAGTGAGTGAGCAATATGGGCCACTACAACATTAAATAAATGACTAATGGACTTTGTAAAACAATTCACTTGTGAAGAATTTGCTACATCAGAAATAAGTCATGGATGGAACACTAGTCTACCACGGGGCACCAAGCATTCACACACATGGTACCCCTGACCTCAGGGTCAAGCCAGGGACCCCAGGGAGGTCAGGCTGTAACACTAACCCCTGTGCCATCATTCCACCAAGGTTTTCCTATCCAATCAAATTATTTTAATGATTTCTTTCTTACTTTGTACGTCTCAGGGGTAGGACCTTGTTTTTCCTTTTCATTTGCCAGAATTTAATCCACAGATCCCACTGAACTTTCAGGTAGCTTTCAAGCAGCTGACCAAAACACTTCTTCAGGAACCCTCATGTACTCTTGGCTAGGCTTACCACATTAATTAAAAACCAGAGTGATGACTGAATGCATAGCATCATGGAGGGAAACCATATGTGACAGAAGTTCACTAAAAAGAAAAGCAGAAGTTGTATGGAGTAGGCAACTTTTATTTTTGAGAGGATCTTAAAATTCCCATCAAAGGTTCCTTTAATGAAGAGGAAATACAAGAGAAAAGAACTGACAGTTAAAAAAATTAACAAAACATTTGAGAATGTGAATCTGCGAGGACTCTGAGCAGGATTTTGCTAGCTTGCTTATTTTTATACATTATTTTACTTCTTGAAAGTCCTGAGTTTGAGGCTGACCAACACCTCAGCAGAGCAGTGGCTTGCTGTAATCATCTTTGACACACTCTACTGTGCATTGTGTAGGTTCTTCTTTAGCCTTGAAAACCTCCCACAGCTTCAGAAACCTTTGTCAAACTTTCAAAAGATTCTAAGGCTATAAGGAACCCATTTCTAGCACATTCTTCACTGCTGTCCACAAACGACATCTAACGGTGGTTTTTCTTATCTACACGACAACGTCGCCAGAACAACGATCAGATTTGCATCTCATTAGTGGTTGGTTTTGGGTAGGTCATAACCGGAATTGCCTCCTCCCTCAGTCAGGCCACTCCGTACACCTGGAGAGCAGAATGGCTTCACATTATATTGTTAGAATATCCAGTTACTTAGGGATTGAATAAGAAGGTAAACATTTAGGGAACAGTGCTGGCAGTGATAATCGTAACACTCCATGTTTTAATCACCCAAAGAGATCATCTTAGAGGTCTTTACTTGTAAGCCCAGGTGATCACTGGTGTGTGTGCACGTCAACCAAACATATTAAGCCTCACCTCTTAACAGTCAGTCACCATGTGCTGAACAAGAAGCTTGTGTTTACTTCCAACAGTGAGCATCATTGTATTAATGTTCCTGAGAGCATCAGCTTACAAACTATCTAGGAAAGTAAACAAAGTTATGGCATCAGTCAGGTTAAACGAATGGAATAGTTTAACATGGCGACACTTTCTGGAAGAACGTGTATGGAAGTCGTCTCCAGTGTCAACATTTTGAAAAGTCAGAGGTGAAGATGTAACTCTAAATGAGTAAGTAGCGTAACTTCAAGAGAAAAAATAGAGAAGCTGTTGAGGAAACGACTGCTTGTAGCTGCTAAAACATAAGTGGGAACAGGAACTAACTTGTTTCATGGACTTTTCACAAAATACACTATAGTGACAAAAGTTTTGGGACACCCCTCAAAATCATTGATTTCCAGTGAATTAAAGCTTCAGCATACTACGAAACTGGACAATGTCATGCTCCCAACTTCGTGGGAACAGTTTGGGGATGACCCCTTCCTGTTCCAACATGACTGCACACCAGTGACCAAAGCAAGGTCCATAAAGACATGGATGAGTGAGTTTGGTGTGGAGGAACTTGACTGGCCTGCACAGTATCCTGACCTCAACCCCATAGAACACCTTTGGGATGAATTAGAGTGGAGACTGTGAGCCAGACCTTCTCGTCCAACATCAGTGCCTGACCTCACAAATGTGCTTCTAGAGAGGAATGGTCAAAAATTCCCATAAACACACTCCTAAACCTTGTGGAAAGCCTTCCCAGGAGAGTTGAAGCTGTTATAGCTGCAAAGGCCGGGACAACTTCATATTACATTCATGCGCATGTAAAGGCAGACGTCCATGAAGTGAGACATTAATTTAAAAACGGTTAGCATTGGCAAACAGCTGTGGTGTAAGAGGAATAAAACTCTTTGGAACGTGAAATTACTGGTAAATAATCAACGTCAAAGTGGTATCAGCTTGTCTGCTTCTCCGTTGTTCATTATTTTCCTGTAACAGCATGGTTACAGGCCTTTTATTCATTACATATCACACCTTTCCACATCCCAAAGCTTAGAAACAGCCCTAAAGATGCCCACTGGGCTTTTCCCAAAGGGAAACATTAAGACCCAAGTTCTGGTGAACTCGTAGTGGACTTTCTCTTCATCCCAAGAACCGTTCTATTCTCCAGCGACACATTCTCTCGAGCTTTATTATGAATCCAGCTCGCATTGTTTGGAAATATCCATCCTTTTCCAGCACAAAGACCTACTCGGCTTATTCCAAACTTTGAATTCCTGCAGATGAAAAGCTTGTACACACCCACATCGAACAAAACCAAGGTGTGGCCTTATTTTTTTGTGGTTTTCCTATACTGAGTGATCAAAAGGCACAGATCCTTTCGAACAGTTGTTAAATCTACGTGTATGAGGTGTATCTAGGCAAATCTTTTGTTTGGTAGAAAATAATAAAGACGGACTTGTATATCATGTTTTAAACATGTTTTAAAGTTTAAAGTTATGGAGTGATTCCTGAGCAGATAAATATAGTGACGACGAATGTTCGGAGAAATAAAAAGAATACAGCTCTAAACCCTCAGTACTGCACGGTGTAGATTTTGATCTGTTTTTCACCAAGAAGACTCGCTGCTTGTGGGGTCCGAGCTCATCTCTGCGGGTCGTCCTCGCATCCCTCTCAGATGGTCTTTATCAGATCCATCACGCTCAGAAGCAGCACGGTGATGCCATATTCCTGGCGCTTACACCATCTTGAGGGGTTTAAAATTTTCATCAAGTCTTCATCCAGCCTCATATCAGTGTCAGTAAAAGTCACCAAGCCTTATATATTTAGATATTTTCCTTCTCAGACAGACGATTGTTCAGGATTTCTCACTCATGTCATCTCGGGTAACTTTGGACTGGAGAAGCTGCAGCATTTCCTGTTTTGTCTCAACCCAGTGGCAGCTGTTGAGCTTCAATTAGAGAAATAGAACTTTTTTTTTTTACTCTGGAAGGGAGCGTGAGATTTCCACTTGCATCCTTTGTCCTCGTGAACGTGGGTTTGTTTACGATAAAAAGAATAATACTGAACATCTCGCTTGATTTAGAGCTGAGTGACAGGACAAGATGGTACTGATATTGTCATCACCTATCTCAACACAACAGTACAGAACTGCTGGTCATTTTTGTTAGCTAACAATTACAGCAAAATTACGATTTATAACGGTTCAATGCTTACAGACATCCAGATAACAGATTAACAGTGAAAGATTTCTTAACAGATTTTTTGGAAGCTTTTCACTGACCTTATCCCAAACATTTTGTTTTCCTGGTCGACTTTTCCTTAAAGTAAATAAAATAAAAAATTGATCTCTAGCTAGTCTCTGGTGTGATGAGCCGCCTTAAGTTAAATAATTTACATAAATGTAAATAACCTGATGGGATAAACGACAACAGAGGATCTGCTACAGAAGTCAAACTGGTTTATGGTTAGAAACTGAACTGGTTTCGTGGTGTGTCTGTGGGGACTGCTGGAGAAATTCTTCCCAACTCTTCCAGTGAGAAGTACATGATCACATCCAGCAGCTGGATGATGGTTTGCATGAAACAACAACAGGGTTTTTTTTCCTAATTTACATATTAGTTTTTTATACTTATGCTGCAAAATTCTATCCTTTCTTTTCAAACTCCACGTCTTTGCTCTTCAGCTCCTGCTTCATTGTCTTTTATGAACACGGAGAGCGATCTAACTTTTCCTCCACCATCCAGTCACCTGTACTGTCACTATAAGGTTACAGATTCAATTTTATTTGAGCTCAAACTTGTAAATAAAGTAAAACTTATTTATGGTTTAGGGTGTGTTTAGGGTTCTTTTCATTTTAACATCACTTTTTAATGAGGTTAAAGTCCAGAAATCCATCACAGATTATTCAAATTTTCTTCGGAGGAATTTCCGGGCAGACTTGATTTATTTATTTAATTTTTTTTATGCTATAAATAAATCATATCATTTTAGCAATAAAAAATGTATTATATTCACACAAATATTTCTTAATTTTATTTATTTTAAAATTAATTTTTCATATTTTTATACGTGACTTATTTGAAAATATATTAATTTATAATAATATAAAAATTTACTTTATTTATTTATTTTTAATTGTACCATTTTAAACATTTTCGGTCAGTCTGTAAAGATTTCAATTAATTTTAGAAAAATAAATGTAATTAAAAGATCAGAGTTTTGTGTAAAAGGAAATAAAGAGTGTGTTGTGGTTAAACAAATATATAATAAAAGTAATTTGTTAAAGTCAACAGGAAGAGTAAATGATCACAATCAACGTCAGATAAAAACAAATAATAAACATAAAGTTTATTTTTCAAGATATTTCTTCCTCAGTTTAGTTGTTTTAATTTTTTTTTAATAGTTATTTTTGATTTCTTATTTTAAAAATGTAAAAATAATTAAAATACAGAAAGATGTTTAGTTTATATTTAATAGTCATTAATTATTCAAATATGGAATACATTTAGCTAAATTCCCCAGAGTACCAGCTTTTCTTACTTCTTACTAAATGTGAAAGTTTCCCTATCGGGTAAACTGCATTAATTTGGAAACAAACAGTGAGGAAATAAACAGCGGCTGTTCCGACAGTGAATGTTTTCATGAAGAAATTTACAGAGTGAGCGAGTGAGCAGGGCAGCGATGTTAAAGATGGTGGAAAAAAACTAATATCTCTAGGATAAAAGCTCAGGAGCTGAAGCCGAGCAGAGAAATAGAGTCCAGGAGTCTCGTCTCCTGATCCATGCAGTAAGCGTGTTGTGTAGTTAAAAAACACCCAGGATTACACAACACCTGCACTCATCTCATCTGGCTTTCTAACTTTTGTTTGGGGAAAATTCCTGAATTCCACTTGTGCACAAAAACAAAGCGAGCAGTTCATGTTAACAGAGCTTGGAGTAATTATTTCAGCAGCGTTTAATCAGGAGAGCGATTTTCATCCTAATCAGGCTGCACAAACACTCAAACAGAGCGATACACTTCCTGTTTATCTGCCGGGACCAATCAGCACGCCCGGGGCCGCACCACATGACCTCGCAAATGCACCTGAAGATCGGGGAGTCTACAGAAAAACAGGAGAAACAACACGGCAGTGTGTGTGTGTGTGTGTGAGAACTTTGAAAATGTAGTGAGGAAAAAACCAACGAGTCTCCAATGAATTTCACACATCCAGATGACTAAATAAAACCATGACTAAATGTAGAAATGATGGCGCGTGAGTCATGGCAGCGTGTGTTGTCTCACGTGCATCAGCATCAACGTACACTAAGCCAAAAGTTTTGGGACGTCTGCCTTTACATGCACATGAATGTAATATGGAGTTGTCCCGCCCTTTACAGCTATAACAGCTTCAACTCTTCTGGGAAGGCTTTCCACAAGGTTTAGGAGTGTGTTTATGGGAATTTTTGACCGTTCCTCTAGAAGCACATTTGTGAGGTCAGGCACTGATGTTGGATGAGAAGGTCTGTCTCACAGTCTCCACTCTAATTCATCCCAAAGGTGTTCTATGGGGTTGAGGTCAGGACTCTGTGCAGGACAGTCAAGTTCCTCCACACCAAACTCACTCATCCATGTCTTTATGGACCTTGCTTTGGTCACTGGTGTGCAGTCATGTTGGAACAGGAAGGGGTCATCCCCAAACTGTTCCCACAAAGAGCATGAAATTGTCCAAAATGTCTTGGTATGAAGCTGAAGCATTAAGAGTTCCTTTCACTACAACTAAGGGGCCGAGCCCAACCCCTGGATTCAATGATTTGGAGGGGTGTCCCAATACTTTTGGCAGTATAGTGTATATCTTGTAATCTCTGCAAGCAAGAAGAAAAAAAAAAAACGCAGTATTTCTCCGGTTGTTTTTACTGCTGGTAAAGTAGGTCAGGTCGTGTGTTTGTTCTTCAGCTAAACACACTTAACTCATTAAACTTCACATCTCGGTCACGCAGCGCCATTAACGTGTAGTAAACACCATCATGTGCGGTTTTATTAATGCCTCGTGAACATGATGCACTTCTCTGCCGTCAGACAGACCGCTCTGTTTCCTCGGCATCACATCGTCCTGATTCTGCCCGATTCACTTCAGATTCATGTGACAGACCGCAGCAGAGACACGTGAAGTTCCTCTCTCTGAGAAATACCTGAACCTCTGCAGAACAGAGGGGAAAAGCTCTGAAGCTCCAAAGGATTAAAAAGTAAAAACTAGCGACGGGGACGAAGCTACGACACGGAATTCGCTCACAACACGGTTCTACTGAAATAACACCGGGGATGAGTTTCATTTCTGTGAAATACTCAAGGACATGAAAAATCCAGACACAAAGCCACACAAAGTGGTTAGTCTGTGCAAAAATAAATAAATAAATAATTTAACATATATTAAATTAATATATATTATAAAAAAATTTTTTTTTAATTTTTTAATTAAATTTGATTTCTATTCTGTTTTCTATTCTGTTTTAAAGTATAAATAAATAAATCCCTACATGACTGCAAAGTCTACCGAGATTTTTAAATATATATATATATATATATATATAGATATAGATATATATATATATATATATATATATAGATATAGATATATATATATATATATATATATATATTTATATTTATATATCGTAGAAGAGCCTTGGAGAAAATTAAGGTGTGTGTGTGTGTGTGTATTTAAGTTATTCCATTTCTCATGAAAAGATAAATGTTTGTAAAGAATTTACACAAAAGCATTTAAAGACAAAAACAGAATATTTCTGATGTCAAACACACAACACAACATCTTAACTGCCAGATTGAGCCAAAACAGGAAGTGACAGTAACGACACCCTAATAAGTCTACTCATTAATAAAACAGTATTTTTGATAGAAAACAATGACACACACACACAGGGCAGTTTATTAGGAACAGCTCCTCATTCACGTCATGTCAGTGTCCAGCACAGCGATTTGGACCATGGCATGAATGCTGCTCTGAGTATTTCATCTAACTTCTGCTAATTATTACTTAATTAACGAGAAAGTTAACGAGGCGAGCGAGTAACACACAACATGTGCACTTGGTTCTGTGTACAAAAAAAGTAAACTATCGCGTGACTCACAGGCTGCACTTCCTGTTACTGAATGAACTCATTCTTTACAGAAACGTGTGTGTGTGTGTTTACAAGAGACAAACACAACCTTCCTGTCAGCAAGAAGTCAACAAGTTCATCCTTTTTAATTTAACTGTCCGCCGGGTTGCCAGATCAACATGCAACTTAATCCTCTTTACAGAACACTCTCAATACCATTTTAATGAATTAATTTATATTTCATTTATTTTATATTCACTTGGTTCCTAAACAATTACATCAACAAGGCTTTAAAATATAATTAACCGTCTAATACGCACAGTTAAATGAATGGAAGTTTCTTAAGTGTTATCAAACCAACACGAATTATTCTGAAGAACAAAAATACATTTAAAATATTTTATTTTAATTTTTATTATTTATATTCAGATATAATCTAGTGTGAGGAATTTTATTGATTAAGCAGTCAGACTTCCGTCATTTTTTTCCCCATATTTATATTTAATTTAATTGGGTTTTAGTGAACTATTCACCTTTTAATACCTCTGCATGATTTAATGATTTATTTAAATAAATTATTTAAATTGTTTTTTTTTTTTTTACTGTTTTAAAAAATTGTCACTTTTTGTCACAGCATTTTAAAGTGAACCGCTGTGTGCATCAAAGGTGCTATAGAAATAATTATTAATAAATAATTATTATTAATAATAAATTAAATAATAATAATAACTTTATATATAAAAAACGTTCTCTATTTATGCTTCAAAATCTCAATTAATTAATTGCACAAATTTGTATTTTTATTTTATTAATAAATTGGGTTTTTTTTCCAACAATTTAAAACACACCGATCTGGCAATCCTGGTGGTTTATTTCACATTGATTTGACTGTATTACTTGCATAGGCGCTTTTACGCTCAATAAAACACGCGCTCCCTCCGTAGGCGCCCTACATAGAGTATATAATAATGGCTCCTCCGCCCTATATGGTGCCCTTTATATCCGATATTACGCTATTAGGGATGTAACCAGTGTTAGTTATAAATAGCGCTATATTCTGTTGAAGGCGACACTCGATGCGATTTTTCTCTTCTTTAATTTCATCAGAGCAGCTAATAAGCACGTTATTTAATATATAAAACACGTAATACACGTCTTCTTAGAGGTTATAACAAGTTCACCATATAAAAACAGCCTAAATCAAACGGCTCGTATTAAAGCTATGATTATTAACTGTTGTTATTGATTCATCAGATGCATTATTCCTCTATATAAAGTACTCCATTTTAGTAATAACCCGAGATTTTAGCTTAGTAAAAAGTCTGGATGATTTTATAACTAATTTTAATGTTTTTTTGTTGCGAACTTTTAGCTAGGTGCGAAGTTAGAAGCTAAGCTAGCTATCGATTTTTAGCGAACTTAGCTCTCCATAACTAATCGTTCTAATTGATCGATTGACTGGTAAACTTCTGAGATGGTTATATGTTTATAGAACTTTCGAAATTTATATTTAAATTGATTAGCAGGCAAGAATAAAACATGTAATTATCCTTAGCTAGCTAGCAATAAACACCGCGCTATTTGATGTCGACTGTTCGTTCTTTTCCAATCCGTTTCCCGACAAACCCCGCCTCCTTCACAATGATTGGTTAATCCTTCATAACACAAGAAGACCTGTCAATCAAAAAGTGTACACAACCAATCCTTGAGCAGGATGTGAGAGTTTACTAGCTAATAATAGTACAGTGGGCGGGGTTTGTTATAATACAGGTATGGAATGAAAATAAACTCGCCAACAACATGCTAGGCAGCTAGATCATCATATCATGTTTGGCTTTGAACACACAGACGCACGAAACCCAAAGACAAACCTCTTACCTTCACGTAGAGTAACAGTTGGTTAGCTCCAATGTTTCTCCGGACATTTTATACACTCATATAATAACTCATAGCGTGTCCATCTGTGTGCACTGCTGCCATCTTGTCCTGCACAACTGGAGATGAGAGCTCGCGCCTGCTAATAACAACAGCACCGCTCATGTCTCGCGCATGTCAAACACGTAAAGCTCACACATATCAACGCTCAGAGAAACCGCACACAGTCCCGGGGCATGGTGAGGCGGTGCCGCGTGTCGGTGTGCTCGGCAGGGCGGCGGAGCCCCCGTCTCTAACCGGGAAACGAGCTACGCTTCATCTCTGTGCTTCTTCCCTCTGCGCTGATCTCACCGACTCTCAGCTGCGCGAGACAAATGTTTTGGAGTTTATGTCACAGAGCTCAGACCTGAGCAACCGAACGCAGAGCGCTCGGACACAGAAGCTCGAACACGGAGTAATCGAACAAACACACAGCGCGATCAATCACCAGTTCAGGCACAGAGCAGAATAATCAAACACAGAATAATCGAACACAGAGTAATGAGGAGGAGGAGATGCAGGGGGAGGAGGTGCAGCAGGAGGAAGAGGAGGAGGAAAAGGGGGAGGAAGAGGAGAAGCAGTAAGAGGAGAAGGAAGAGGAGGATAAGGAAGAGGAAGGAGAGGAGCAGGAGTAGGGAGAAGAGGAGGAGAAGGAAGAGGAGGAGGGATTGAGGATGTAAACATTATATTTTAATATCAGCTAACAACAATATACAAATATAGATTCCTATTAATATTAAGTTTATTTATTTATTCCCTGAAGAGTGTCTTTTTTAATATAGAATTGTTTTAAAATATTATCTGTTACTAATATTAATATCAAACTCTCAGTGGATATAAAAACCATATGAAGAAATTTTACTCCAATATTTCCATTTTTAAGCATCTTTCAGATTGTTGTGCTTTCCAAGTCTCAGATAAACACGGAGTAAAAAGAGCTATAAAGGAGAGAGGATCAGATCTGACTTCATTTATGTCTTGTCCATTACAGCAGGTCCAGCTGTTCCCATCAGTCATGAGTGAGGGAGTCACCCTGAGTCAGGTTTCACTCCAATTCTGCTTCCATCTTGTGCTCTGAGATCGATTTGTACAGTCTGGATGCTCAGGGACGCCACTTGCTGCCATCTGCTGGTGGATAACGGAATTTCAGTTGAAGAGTTGTATTAGAAATTAGTTTTCTTTCCCTGAGAGTTTTATATCGTGAACCCGTGTGTTCCCGAATTTATCGTGAAAAACGTAAATAAAATGGAAGAAGAGGAAGGGGAAGAACAGGAAGAAGAAGATGGAGAAGTAAAAGAAAATGAAGAAAAAGAGGAAAAGAAGAAGAAGAAGAAGAGTAGGAAAAGAGGAGGAAGAAGAAGAAGTAGTAGAAGAAGAAGAAAAAGAAGTAGAACAAGAAGAGGAGGAGGAGGACGAAGAAGAAGAAGAAGAAGAAGAAGAAGAGGAGGAGGAGGAGGACGAAGAAGAAGAAGAGGAGGAGGAGGAAAAGAGGAAGAAGAAGATGAGGAAAAGAGGAAGAAGAGGAGGAGGAGGAGGAGGAGGAGGACGAAGAAGAAGAAGAAGATGAGGAGGAGGAAAAGATGAAAAAGAAGAAGAGGAAGAAAAAGAAGATGAAGGAGGTTTTGTGCAGCATTATTTTTCAGTTGTTTATTTCAGTCTCAAAGTAGAACATTTCTTAGAAATTAATTTAAAAATAATACTAATAAAAATGAATGAATTAATTAATCACTCAATCAATTAATTAACACATTAAATATAACATAAATAAACAATAAAATAACTTCATTGAATTTCTCTCGGATTAAATGGCGCGTGTCTAAACATCATTAAACTTTGCTCTATTTAATATTAATTTCCTTTATAAAACTTCATCAGTCATTTCTATAAGGAATGTGTCAGAGGTGGAGTTACTGTGTCTGTGTTCAGGAATAATAATATAATAAATAATATTAATATTTCTAATGAATTATTTAAAAATAAAATAACAATCAAGTCAGCCCCCGTTGTTATCGTTTAACACCTCCGCGTTCTCGCGCTACGTAACAGCGTGCGTACGTAAAAACGTGCTACCATGGAAACTGAGAGACGCGTTGTGCTTTCCGGAAGTAGCTCGCTGAGGCTTTCTGCGTGTTGTGTGTAAAAAAGAAAAAGTAAAACGCGGTTGATTGTTTAGTTTGAGGAGTGAGTAGAAGAGTGAGGAGTGTGTAGAAGAGTGAGGAGTGTGTAGAAGAGTGAGGAGTGTGTAGAAGAGTGAGGAGTGTGTAGAAGAGTGAGGAGTGTGTAGAAGAGTGAGGAGTGTGTAGAAGAGTGAGGAGTGAGTAGAAGAGTGAGGAGTGTGTAGAAGAGTGAGGAGTGTGTAGAAGAGTGAGGAGTGAGTGGAAGAGTGAGGAGTGAGTAGAAGAGTGAGGAGTGAGTGGAAGAGTGAGGAGTGAGTGGAAGAGTGAGGAGTGAGTAGAAGAGTGAGTAGAAGAGTGAGGAGTGTGTAGAAGAGTGAGGAGTGAGTGGAAGAGTGAGGAGTGTGTAGAAGAGTGAGGAGTGAGTGGAAGAGTGAGGAGTGAGTGGAAGAGTGAGGAGTGAGTAGAAGAGTGAGGAGTGATGATGAGTGTCACGCTGAGTGCGGTGTCTGTGCTGCGGGTGTGTGCAGTGCTGCGGGACTGCTCCGATCAGCTCGCCGTGCTCGGGAACATCATGTCCGGGACTCTCGGAGACACGACCGCCGCCGGCGCTACGGTGAGAACATTCACAATAAACAACACCAATATTCTCCATAACCTTCACTAAAATACTCATTTATTATATTAGAGTTCATACCAGAGTGAAGCAGAATTAAATTAAATTAAAATAAGTAAGATACTGTGATATAATGACGTCATGATACACTTCACTGTCATATCGTGGATATTTTAGTATCTTATTTCATTTAAACGAGCTGAAGAAGCTCAGCGGATTTTAGATGTGCTTTTGTTGTTTTTTATGTAATGTTTAAAGTTTTGACACAGATAAAGAGCCTGGAAGATTGTTTTACCTTTACAGTGTTAAAATATTTAACTTCATATTTATTTATTTAAGTCATTATTCTTTTATCTATCTATGTATCTATCTATCTATCTATCTATCTATCTATCTATCTATCTATCTATCTATCTGTCTGTCTGTCTGTCTGTCTGTCTGTCTATCTATCTATCTATCTATCTATCTATCTATCTATCTGTCTATCTGTCTGTCTGTCTGTCTGTCTATCTGTCTCTCTGTGAATCTATCTATCTATCTATCTATCTATCTATCTATCTATCTATCTATCTATCTATCTGTCTGTCTGTCTGTCTGTCTGTGAATCTGTCTGTCTGTCTATCTATCTATCTATCTATCTATCTATCTATCTATCTATCTATCTATCTATCTATCTGTCTGTCTGTCTATCTGTCTCTCTG